>NC_142157.1:4291666-4464583 GCF_024610735.1 Ursus americanus | reverse complement strand
GTAGGCACTATAGAGATTTGAATCTATTCAGTGATGACTTCTGCACTGCTCAGTAATAGTAATAGCTTAGTTATTATGACAATTATGAGGTAATGGCCAGGTAGCCCTACATTTTGAAACCAAATTGGGTAAGGATGCCAGTAATAATTATTCCATGTACAGGCAGCAGCTTCATGAAAAAGAGAGACTGTGGCTCTTGACCAATAACCTGACTTCTCCAGTCCGATTGACCATTTCTAGTATTCAATCCATACCCCATAAAAGGAATGTCATATGTCTATTTCAACTTCTAAGTTTCTTCCCAGGAAAATTTTAATGCATCCTCTAGATAACTAGAAGATGACCATGAAAAAAGGGTTCTTCATCAGAGGTGAAATATTGAGGAGACAGCAAAGGGAAATGAACATTCTGTTTATCAGTGGAAATACCTTTTGGACAGTATACTATTTTTGCAGAAGAGCTAAAAATTGGCAGCTACCTCTGGGTCCTGCATATTTGGTGCAGGAATATTTCTTGAGATTCCTGGATTCCTTTTTCCTAGTACCCAGGCTAGCTTAGTCTACATTTGCCTCCACAGGTAAATTCCCTGTCCTGGCCTTCTCTTCCTTATGTGTAAGGCAGCTATACCTATAGGCTTCATTTCTTGGGCTCTGTGGTTGGCAGTTTTCTCTTAGATTTGGCTAATGGGAGACACTCGCTGAAAATCAAAGACCTAGAGGAAAGAAAGATCTGGGTGATCTTCCCTACTCTCTCCCCTGTCTGTGCCTGTGCCCATGTTCTTCAGTGACAGAAGCTCCTGCTGGGTGTCTCTGTTCTCCAGATGCTCTCACTGGGCTTTGACAACACATTTTCATCTCCCTGCCTTTTCAGCCCTCCTGGTGTTAACACTTTTTCACTGTTCCAAGTCTGGGTGTCTCAATATTCCTTGCTAGACACCTTAACATTTTCCACAACTCTCTGAATAACTCCCTTATTAAAGTACTTTTATTTGAAACATCTGCATTGGATTTCTTTCTGTTCTTTACTCTTTCTAGAATTTGTGTTATTTTAGTAGCGTTAGCTCTGAAATAATAGGCCATTGGCTTTACGGTTGCAATTTTAGTTAGAGCAATGCTTATCAATTGTTATTTTGAGAATTAGGTTAAATAATGCCATTAGAGAAGAAGTAAGCTTAGTAGCATTTATACCTAAAAGCTGAGCAATGGATGTATTTTTTGTAATTGGAAAACAGCAACAATAACAAATAAAGCCAAGAATAATCCCAAAGCAACCCTCTCAGTAGCTGAGAACATGCTTAGCTGTGGTGGGTTGAAAAAAAATCTTTGTAAATGTCCAGAGTAGAGAAGTCTACTTTGCAAACAATGGTGCTGCATGTAGTTTTACAAGCTGAATCAAAATTAGCTCTCTTCCTGGTTTATAAAAAGACAAACTACGTGACACTTTGGATTTATGCTCTAGTTTTTTTTATATCTGTTAGTCTAGGTATTGCCTTTAGTCTAAGATTCTATCTTAATATAACATTTTTTAAAACTACATTGTTATTGCTGAATAGAATTATGTAACAATTTTATATACTTATGTATACAAATATTTAATAAAGATGTTAAAATTTTAATATTTTATTTAAAAAACATATATAAACATTTACAATAGAGACAGAAACAGAATTGGAAAAAATATGGGCAGAGTGCCTTGAAGGGCTGACTGAGAAAGAAAAAAAAAAAAAAAACCAAACCTCAAAGAAAACAGGTTTTGAGTCTTTTGCCAGCAAAGCAAAAGGATAAAGAGAACAGAGAATGATTAAGTTTTAGGGGAAGACAATTAACTTACTCTCTTTTCTCAATAAAATTACTAGAAGCTTAATGGTACTGAATCATGGATTTTAAAAAAGTTAACTTAATGGCCTGAAATGAAAGAATGGGCCACAGATCCTTGGAAGGTGGCAACAAAGCTGTTAGCAGATCAAAAAATTTGGAAGATGAATTGATTGTAGCAAAGAGAGCGATTCCACAGCAATGTGGGGCATTTTGACAAAGCCATTTTAAATAATCAGTTTTGACAGAACTGCACAAAAATGACCCTATCAAAGAATAAAGTCATGTTTTAAAGTTATAACCCTGCCTCTCACTCTACCCCCACCCATCAAGTCTATGAGTCTTTTTTATTCATTTTTGCATTGTTTACATTTTTTATAAGCAGTTATTGTTTCTTTTCATTGAACTACATTTTATTTATTTTGAAGATTTTAAAACTATTTTTATTATTACCAGTGCCGAATTATGGAACTTTTATAATTAAAAAGATAATTTTAGAGTTTATAGATTTTTAACGATTTTATTGAGATACAATTCACATACCATAAAATTCACTCTTTTGCAGTGTGCAATCAGTGATTTTTAGTGTATTACAGTTTATGTGCAACTGTTACCATAGTTCGTTTTAGAAAATTTTCACTACCTCAAAAAGAAACTCCCTATCCTTTACTTACTCATTCTCCCAAGCCCAAAGCAGCAACCCATCAACTTTTGCACGTATTTCAATTCTGTAAATTTTATATGAATGGAATCATATGCTATGTGATATTTTGCAACTGGGTTCTTTCATTTAGAATAATGTTTGCAAGGGTCATCCATGTTACAGCATGTATCAGTACTTCGTTGCTTTTCACTGTCAAACAATACACCACTGTATGGCAGTTCCACATTTTGTTTACCCACCCATCAGTTGACAGACATTTGGATTATTTCCACCTTTTGGCTATTATGAATAATGCTATTAAACATTTGTGTACAAGTTTCTGTGTGGACATGTTTTCATTTCTCTTGGGTAAATATCTAGTAGTGGAATTCTAGGTCATATAGTAACTCTAAGTTTAACCATTTAAGGAATTACCAGAATGTTTTTCAGAGTGTCTCCGCCATTTTACATTCCTACCAGCAGTGTATGATGGAATTCTCCGCATTCTTTTCAATTCTTGTTATTATTTGAGATTTTGATTACAGCTATCCTAGTGTAGATGAAATGGTAAAATACTGTTGTTTTGATTTGCATTTCCTTGATGACTAATAATGTTGAACATTCCTTCATAGGCCTATTGGTCATTTGTATGTCTTCCCTGGAGAAATGTGTGTTCAGATACTTTGCCCATTTTTATCTGAGTCATTGTCTTTTTATTATTGAGTTGTAAGAGTTCTTTATATATTCTGGATGCAAATGCCTTTTCAGATATATAGTTTGCAAACATTTTCTCCCATTCTAAAGATTGTGTTTTCACTTTCTTGACAGTGTTCTTTGAAGAACAAAATCACTTTGTTGATAGCATCCTTTAAAGCACAAAAGTTTTTTTGGGGGGGGTGCCTGGGTGACTCAGTCAGTTAAGTGTCTGCGTTAGGCTCAAGTCATGATTCCAGGGTTCTGGGATTGCACCCCAAGTTGCCTCAGGCTCCCTGCTCAACGGGGAGTCTGCTTCACCCTCTGCCACTGCCCTCTCCCTTGTCCCCACTTGTGCTCTCTCTCTTGCTTTCTCTTAAATAAAAAATAAATAAATAAATAAATAAATAAATAAATAAATAAATAAAATCTTTAAAAAAAATAAAGGTCTAAAAGTTTTTTTTAATTTTGAACCAATATAATTTGTCTAATTTTTTTCTTTTGTTGGTTGTGCTTTTTGGTGTCATAGCAAAGAAACTATTGCCTAATCTGTGGCCATAAAGATTTACCTCTATGTTTTCTGCTAAGAGTTTGAAGTTTTAGCTTTTACATTTAGTTTCTGATCCACTTTGAATTAATTTTTGTATGTGGTATGAAATAAAGCATCTAAGTTCATTCTTTTCACTAGGCTATCAAGTTCTCCATCACCTTTTGTCAAAAAGTTTATTCTTTCCCCATAGAACAACCTTTTACCCTTCTCAAGATCAGTTGACCATAGACACAGGGGTCTATGTCTGAACTCTCAATTCTATTCAATTAATCTGCATGTTTACCTTTACATCAGTACCACAGTCTCTTGATTACCATTCCTCTGTAGTTAGCTTCAAAATTAAGATATGTGAATCTTCCAACTTTATCCTTTATTTTCAAGGTAGTTTTGCCTATTCTAGGTCACTTGCAATTCCACACGAATTTTAGAATTAGCTTGTCAATTTTCAAAGAAGCCAGCTGGGATTCAGATAGAGATTGCATTGAATTGTAAATCAATTTGGGGAATATTGCCATCTTAAATTAAATCTTTCAATCTATGAATATGAATAATTACCATTTATTTAGATCTTTTAAAAATTTCTTTCAACAATGTTTTGTAGTTTTTAGAGTGTAAGATTTGCACATCCTTGGTTACATTTACTCCTAAGTATTTTATTTTTTAAATGCTATTGTAAATGGAATTGTACTCTTAATTTCATTATCAGATTTTTCATTGTGAATGTATAGAAATGCAATTGACTTTTATATTGATCTTGTATCCTGCAACGTTGCTGAAAACTTTGATTAGTTCTAACAGTTTTAGTGGACTCGTTAGAATTGTCGATATCTAAATCATGTCATATGCAAATAGAATGTTTTACTTTCCTTCTGACTTAAATGCATTTTATTTATTTTTCATTCCTAATTGTCCTGACAAGAACCTTCAGTACAATGTTGAATAGAAGTGGTGAGAGCAGACACCTTGTCTTGTTCCTGATCTTAAGGAAAAAGAACTCAGTCTTTCATCATTAAACAAGATGTCAGTTTTTCATAGATGCCCCTTATTACATTGAGAAATTTCACTTTTATTCCTAGTTTCCTGAATATATGTAAACTTATATTAATAAGTATATATATATTTACATATATATAAAATCAGGAAATGGTGTAGGATATTGTCAAATGTATTTTCTGCGACTGTTGATATAATTATGTGATTTTGGTTTTTTTAGTTAATTGATATGATGCTTTCCCTTAATGGATTTTCAGATGGTAAACCAATCTTGCATTTTTTGATAAATCCTTTTATATGTTACTGGATTTAATTTGCTAATGTTTTGTAAAGGATTTTTGTTTCCATATATATAAGGGATATTGGTCTGTAGGTGTTTTCTTTGTGATGTGGTTTTAGTATCAGGGTAATACTGGCTTCAGAGAATGAGTTGATAAGTATGACCATCTTTTCTATTTTTTGGAAGAGTTTGTGAAGAACAGGTACTAATTCTTCTTTAAATGATTGGTAGAATTCACCCAGGAAGACATCTGTATGGACCTAGGATTTTCTTTGTGGGTAGTTTTTTTTTTTTATTCTTAATTCAATCTATTGTTGTTGGTCTGTTCAGATTGAGTATGTTTCTACAGTTTGTGCCTTTTAGGAATTTCTTATTTCATTTATTTTATCTAATTTAGTGGTATACAATTGTTTGTAGTATTTCTGTAAAATTCTTTTTTATTTCTATAGGGTAATGGTAATATCCCTTTTTATTTTTTATTTTAGAAATCCAACTCTTCTCACTTTTTTCACTCTCATCAATTTAGCTAAAAGTTTGTCCCTTTTATTCATCTTTTCAAAGAACTAGATTTGGTCTCATCAATTTTCTTTATTGCTTTTCTTTTCTCTATTTCATTAATTTCCATTCTATTATTTCCATCTTTGTGCTTGCTTTAGGTTTAGCTGCTTCTTTTTCTGGTGTCTTGAGATGGAAAATTAGGCTATTGATTTGAGATTTTTTTTTTTTAATGCAGGCACTTACAGCTATAAAGTTCCTTCTCGGTACTGCTTTAATTACATCTCATAGGTTTTGTATTTTTTTTTCATTTTTATTTCTTTCAAAGCGTTTTCTAATTTCTCTTTTGATTTCTATTGCTTATTTAAGATTATGTTAACTTCCACCTATTTGTAAGTTCTTAAAAATTTTATATTGTTATTTATAATTTTATTCCATTATGTCAGAAAACATTGTTCTTACTATTTCTATCTTTTAAAATGTATTGGCTCAGATGTCCATCTACAGATGAATGGATAAAGAAGATGTGGTATATATATACAATGGAATATTATTTAACCATAAAAAAGAATGAAATCTTGCCATTTGTAATGATGTGTATGGAACTAGAGGGTATTACACTAAGAAAAACAAGTCACTCAGAGAAAGACAACTACCATATGATTTCACTCATATGTGGAACTTAAGAAACAAAACAGATGAACATAGGGGAAGGGAAGAAAAAATAAAATAAGATGAAAACAGGGAGGCAAATCATAAGAGACTCTTAACTATAGGAAACAAACTGAGGGTTGCTGGAGGGGATGTGGTAACTGGGTGATGGACATTAAGGAAGGCACTTGATATAATGAGCACTGGGTGTTGTATACAACTGATGAATCTCTAAATTCTACCTCTGAAACTAATAAGACCCTGTATGTTAATTAATTGAATTTAAATAAAAAATTTTTAAAAATGTGTTGAGGTGTGTTTTATGGCCTAGCATGTGGTCTATCCTGGAAAAGCGTATTTCCATGTGCACTTAAGGATGCTGTATGCTCTGCTGCTGTCGGGTAGTGTGCTCTATAGATGTCTATCCGGTTTAGTTGGTTGTGTTGTTCAAGTGTTCTCTTGCCTTTTGACCTGCCTGTTCTATCCATTATTGAAAGTGGAGTATTGAAGTCTCTAATTACTATTGTTGAATTATCTCTCTCCTAATTTTTATCACTTTTTGCTTCATGTATTTTAGTGCACATCTGTTATGTATGTATACGTTTCTGGTTTTATATCTTCCTGATGGATTGACTCTTTTATCATTATAAAATATTTCTCTTTATTTCTAGTACCTTTTCTTTGTTTTAAAGTATACTTGTCTTAGTATAGCCACTCCAGCTTTCTTGTGGTTGCTATTTGCACAATATACACATTTACATTCTTTTAGTTTTGATCTAATGTATGTTTGAATCTAAAGTGTGTCTTCGGTAGACAGCATATAGTTGGATTTTGTGTTCATTTGTTTTTTTTATCCAGTCTGACAATCTCTACCTTTCGATCGGATTGTTTAACCAATTTAAGCTTCATGTTATTCTTGATATCGTTGGAGTTTCATGTGTCATTTATTTTTTGTTTTCCATATGTCTCTATCTTTTTTGTTCCTCTATTGCTTTTTTTCTACTTTCTTTTTCTTTAAGTGAATATTCTCTAATGTAGCATTTTAATTTCTTTAATGATTTTTTTTTCAGTATTTTTAACAGTTATTTCCTCAGTGGTCACTTTAGGGTTTGCCATACACATATTAACATATAAGAATCAGCTTCAAATTAATACTAACTTAATTCCAATGAAATATAAAAATATTAATCCCATAAGGTTCTATTCCTATCTCATTCTGTGATATTTTTATTATAAATATTACATTTATATAAACGTTACAAATCCAACATTACATTGTTTTAATTACTACCTTATATAGGTTTATGTCCTTTAAAGAAGATAGAAGAAAGAAGAGAAAGTATATACTTATAGCCTTTGTTATATTACCCTTCTTACTGATCATTTCTGGACCTCTTGATTTGTTCCTGTGGATCTGAGTAACTATCTGGAGTGATTTCTTAGGCCACTATAGTTTTGCTCCCACCTACTTCCTTTGTGCTATTATTTGCAAATATACATTTCTATATATCGTAGGCTAGAAAATATATTATACGTATTTTGTTTTATAGAATTGTTTTCTAAATTAGTTGAGAAAAGAAAAGAGAAGACACATGCATTTGCATATCTTTTATAATTACACAGCTACCTTTATCAGTTGTCTTTGTTTTTTATGCCTTTATCCTCTGGGATCTCTTGCCTTCATCCTGATGAATTTTCTTTAGTATTTTTTGTAGTATTTTTTTTTGCAAAAAATTCAGTTTTTTTGTTTTGTTTTGTTTTTAATATGGCAATGTTTTTAACCTCATATTTGAAAGATAGCTTTGTTGGATATATGGTTCTTGGCTGGAAGTTTTTTTGTTTTTGTTTTTGTTTTGAGGGCTTTGAATGTATTATACCACTGCCCCTGGACTTCATTGATTTTTATAAGAACTCAGCTATTTTTCCTATTGGGGTTCCCTGGTTAGTGATGAGTCACTTTTCTCTTGCTGCTTTCAGGATTTTTTCCTTCTCCTCTTTGGTTTTGAGCATATTTACTATTTATGAAAGTGAATCACTTTTGTTTATCCTATTTGGAATTTGTCAAGCTTCCCATATGTGTACATTTATGTTTTTTAATAAATCTGGGGATTTTTCAGCCATTATGTCTTTGGATGTTTTTTGTTTGTTTGTTTTCTGCTCCTTTCTTCCCCTCTTCTCTTTCTGGTACTTCCATTAAATATGTGTTGGTACAGTTAGTGGTGTCCCACATTTTCCTACGACCTTTTTCATTTTTCTTCATTCGTTTTTTCCCTCTCTCTCTCTGTTCCTCAGATTGCATAATCTCTTTCAACCTGTCTTTAAATTTGATAATTCTTTCTTCTGGAATTCAAATCTACTGTTGAGCCCTTCTAGGAAATTTTTAGTATTTCAGTTACTGTATTTTTTAACTTCAGAATTTCCACTTGGTTCTTCTAAAATAATTTCCATATCCTTATTGATATTCTTTATTTGAGGTACCATTGTAACCAAACCTTCTTTTACTTCTTTAATCGTGGTTTTCCTTTAATTCTTTGAGCATATTTATAATGCTTTGTCAGTTAAATATGACAATATCTGGTCACTCTCACAGAGTTTCTATTGCCTGCCTGCCCTCCAGTTTATAGGTAATACTTACCTGTTTTCCTGCATATTTGGGCATTTTAGATATTTTCAATCTTATGGTGTAGCAGCTTTTGTTAGTGGTTACCTCCCCACCCCGGGGGCTTTGGGACCTCGTTAATTTATCCGGCTTTTGACTGTTTAATGACTGGCTGCATTATTGTGCTGAGATCTGTGATCCACCCCTATTCTTCAGTGTGAAGCCTCTCATGACACCGTGCCTCAGGGAGGGTTACAGTCTTAGTTTTGTCCACAGTCATGTTGGGATGACAGTGTTTTGATAGGGTTTTCTTTAACTGCCTCTCACTATGACCACACCTTGCTATCTGGTCAGTATTTAAGATACATTCTGAACCCCGGAAGTCTCCTCCCTACTGTGTCTTTTCCCAGTTTGCTCCTGCAAACTACTCAGGCTATGGTTTAGCATCTGTTGTCAATGAATCCACCAACCTCTTCCTAATTGTGGGGGCAGCAACCTCTGCTGTTTTTGAGTTTCCTTAGGCTTTAACTTCTTTGCACTCAGTTGCAAGTGAGGTCAGTTCTTTGGGAATAGAATAGCTTTTTCATGGCTTCCCAGGCAAAAATCTCTGAGCCAAGACTTAGGACTTGGGGATGAGACAGGGCCAAGCTTCTCTCTGTGTGATACCACTGCTTTAGGAACTTAGTAATCAGTTGCAGGAGGCAGCATAATATCCTCAGGTCTTCTTGCCTCTTTGATTATAGAACCTCTATCTTTCCTACTAAGACAGGGCAGTCAAGACTCTAGTATGAGTGTGTATATATATCTCTATAGAAACATATTATATGTAGTATATATTTAATATAAATTAAATATATAAATTATTAATACATATTTTATAATTTTAATAATTTAATATATATTTAATGATTTTAACCAGTTTTTCCTGGGGAGTGGGTCTCATGCTGTCATGCCAGAAGTGAAATCTCATTTTTAAAATGGATTTGCCTCCATGAGCTTTTGGTCCTATTCTTCATGTTCAAAGATGTTCTATATATGAACTATATTATTAAGAGAAATGTAATTGCAGATTTCTTGTACAACCTGAATGGCTTTTTTGGTTTTATATCATTCTCTCTAATTATGTATTGTTAAATATAAAGGAGAAATCTGAGAAATTGTGATATAGAGCTTTCAAAATATAGATGACTTCTCAGAGAAAAAGCCGATAGTTTTCTCAGAGTGGCTGGTTGTCTGTTTTGGGGGTGAGCATTGAACATGGCTCTCAGTCTTCTGTAGTTGGTCTGACCAACCTCTGTCCCATCTGTAACTCTTCGTTGACCCACATCTCTTTGCTGATGCCCACCCTTACAGGCTGCAGGTCTGAAACGGATAAGGTTCAAGGACAGAGTGGCTTTGCACATAAATTACTAGTTTAAAGCTTATCTTATAATATATTATTTTATTTTTTTAGGTTGTATCAAAATATTGTGGGTCAAAATAGCCTGTGACAATGTCAGAGAGCTCCTGGCGTTGAAATGCTATAGTGGAACCACCGGGTCAAAATTGTTACAAATATGTCCCATAGAGTAGATATTTTTATAGCAAACTCTAGACATTGGTGGGACTTAGGTGAGGGAGGGGAAGAACTGAGGAATGTATACCAATGAGGTGCTCAGAGAACCTTGTGAAGAGGATCAATTTCAGGGAATTCAGATAAGTCTCAGAGAATGAGGAAACTGAGGCATGTGTCACAATTATCACATCATTCAGGGATCCTATCTGGTGAGGTGGTACAACTTTTATGAGCTAATATAATCCAGGAATTTTCAGTGATTATTTGTAGTTCAGATTAAATATT
This sequence comes from Ursus americanus, assembly GCF_024610735.1. NCBI lineage: Eukaryota > Metazoa > Chordata > Mammalia > Carnivora > Ursidae > Ursus > Ursus americanus. The sequence continues at coordinate 4,454,025 of NC_142157.1, read as the reverse complement.
AGAATATTGTGGTTTGGTTCTTCTGTTAATAAGATCTTTTAATGTAACTTTTTACAAATTGTAAATATTTTCAGGAGGGCTGGAAGAGAATATGCTATTCAGTGGAACTACTTGCTGAGAACAATTAATGAAAAATAATAATGGGGTGAAATAATATTACTGTATTTATGTATTACAAAAAATAAAATACCAGTCAATTGTCCATGCCAGATTAGAATAAAACTAATGTTAACTCATGAGAATTATTGAATCAAGACAGAGGGCTAAGGCCTTGAGTTTGACACGCACTACTTTGGGCCATTTGTATTTTTTCGTACCACAAATGTCAAGTGCCATTTGGGGGTCAAAACTTCTGAAGGAGAAAATGCAGAAATACAAGGATCATATAATTCTTGCTCTCATTAAATTCAACAGAACTCCATGTCCACTTACATTGGACGCTTCAATGGCATTTTATCAACTTAAGTGTGCATAGTCTCTCAGCTTTCCAGCCCTTAGACAAAGATAAATAGTTAGAATTAAGTTAGTTTTTCTTGGAGTTTCTGTTTACAATAAAGAAGGTAATACACAGTATTCCTAAGACTTTAGCTAGACATGCATCAATGTTTGGAAAAAACATGTTTTTTCTCAAATCTAGTCCATAAATGGACATAGAAACACTCCCAGTTTGTCCAGTGTATATATCCACACATGTATTTGTATGCATATGCATACACATATGTATATCAGTACATGTGTGTGCATGTTTGTATGTTACTAAAAATCTAAGAGTATCTATCAGATGCTTATTAGTTAATTTATAGCTAACTACCCTTGTAGTCTTTTTTGTTAAGTTCTGCATCCCTTAGTAACCACATGATAGGTACTATATATAAAAAGGTTATTCAGCACTTTACACTTTGCAGTATGACAATGTGAGGATAAAAGAGAAAGCTAAAAATGCCGCAATCCATTCAAAATTATTTGTCAAATTGGAATGTCTTGAATTGGCATGTGGTTCTTTAAAATAATAGGATAATTTTATGAACCATTTTAATGATTAATTCATAGTAAAGGATCAAACATTCTCCTATTCATCATTCTCTCAGTGGTCATTTATTAATCTATTTTTATTTTAAATACTGTATGTACAACGTATACTTCATTAGGAAGGACTTTCAGAGAGTTCCCAGATGAGAATATAGTGAATTCAGGCATTTATTCAGAATGAGACCAGATGTTTTCCCAGGAGTCTTGCATTCCTAACCACAGGCCAATGTCTGCCAGATTTGAGTGTTAGGTCTCAAAAACTAAACACACTGGGCTTAATGCAAATTAAATTAGAATGAGAAAAGTAATTATCCAGGACTTAACAATGGCCAAGTGAAGAAACTGAGATGACTGTCCTTCATACAAGGATGTGCTGCTGACCTGCTATTAACAAGGTAAGTTCCTGTGAGATATTTTTCTTGGGTTGTAGTTGTAAGGGATGGTGCTGAATTAGCTATGTCTTCTCAGGCTTCCTGTCCCCTTATTCCTAAAGGTACAATTGAGAAAACAGCTGGATGAGCTTAAGGAATAACTTCCTTAACAAAAACTGCATAACAGGAGATATGGCTTAATACATCTACAAAAATAAGCATTGGCCTATGTGCTGAAAATAGTTCTGCTAGGTGGGAGGGCAGGTGGAGGGCATGCTGACAAAATGTAGGGCGATCTTGGTCATACAAATAATGTAGTAGGCCAAAAATATTTTCTGCTTCCCTTTCTCCTCTGACTTTTTTGTTTGTTTGTTTCCATAGGAATTTGGCAGGGAAGGGAGACTGAGGTGAGGGAAGTTTATGATTTACTACATTTGCTTAACATTGATTCATTATTTATCTGAGTTAGCACTGATCTCACATCCTGAAGATTTACTACACAGTTGAACAGGGTGGAGGATAATTCAGGGCACTCTGACGAGAACCCATAATAATGTTGAAATCTGAGGCTAGATCTAATTCCCATGTAAATCCTGCTTGCTCTTGACGTTTTTTGCTGGGGGAGATGTGATTTTGTTTGGGTTATATCTGAACTACACTGTATCGTCTGTGTCAGGATTTACTTCATCTGCAAGAAAGCATTAATTCTTAGACTCAGAGGTATAGAATTGTAGAGCTGGAAAAGATATCTGGTTTAGGTTCCAGTTTTTATACATAGGAAACTAAGCGACTTGCTCAAGGTCACACAGCCCATCAACATCTCTCCCCAGATAACACAACAGCTTTTAGTATCTTGGGAGATTACCTTTTTTTTTTTTTTTAAGATTTTATTTATTTATTTGACAGAGAGAGAGAGACAGCGAGAGAGGGAACACAAGCAGGGGGAGTGGGAGAGGGAGAAGCAGGCTTCCCGCTGAGCAGGGAGCCCGATGCGGGGCTCAATCCCAGGATCCTGGGATCATGACCTGAGCCTAGGGCAGAGGCTTAACGACTAAGCCACCCAGGTGCTTTGGGAGATTACCTTTTAACCACACTGTAAAACACATCAGTTCCGAAATAGCTGAGATTTCTCTGGCTATAGTCCTGATTTGGGCAGCTTCTTTAATGTCTGTCTTTTCTTGAACAATCCCAAACACAACAATAAACTTTCTGGAATCTTTCATCCATGCATGAGAGTAGGTACATTTGTGACAACTGAAAATCTCAAAGGATATACCTACAGGACTCATCTTGTGATAGTGCAGAGAACATTATATAATTTTTTAAAAAATTCTGTTTAGCTGCAAACATGGCATATAAGCCATCTGAGTTTGTTGTTCACTCCTAATGTGAATTTATAAGTGAGTATTTAAGGAGTTGCCAGAAAAGGTGATGGCATATGTTTATATTCCTCCTCTGAAATCTTCTGTTCTTCCTCATGCTCATAATAAATTTGGGTGCAGTAGAATTCAATGTGCTTCACTTGTTTTCTATTAAACAAGTATTTATAGATAGCTTTTTATCTACCTGACACTTATTTTTCCCACATGAGATTTGTTCCCACAAGAATTTAGGCTGAAATGAGGGGAATTTATTTTCCTGAATAACAGAATTTTATAGCAGGAATGTATGTTAAAGACCACCTCTACTTCTTTACTATTAGGAAGGAAGTAACATAGACATAAGACCACTTATCCTGGATATAGAACTGGGATTAGATGTTCTAGAGTTAGCATGTGTTCCTTATTTGGTGTCTTCTTATGTGAAACCATGATTTCATAAATGAGAATTTTCTTTAAAAAGTTTAGGACAAGTTCTACTTACGTGGGCAAAAGCAATCTTTGTTCTTGACCCAACCTTGTAAGTTTACATTCAGATACAACCAACAGACATGTTTCAAAACTGAAAACCTATCTCATTACTCCTATTAAAGGAAAAACAGAATTTATATCAATTTGGTATTAGGATAAGATCTTGCAAATATACTTCTGAAGAAAGTGGACAAGTATCGAACCATCAGCATGAGCCAGTTTCACTAGGAGAATTACATTTAGACTCTGGCTCTTTAGGATTTGCCAGTTGGATTTGGCTGCTGAATGTACATGGAAAAGCCTTTCAGCTTGGGATCATGGGTTGAGATTTAGTAGCCATCTTGCCCTACCCTCATTTCATAGATGAGAACAATGATTGCTACGAGAGTTGTGGCTTGTCTAAGAACACATAGTCATTTAGTGGTTTAACAGTAAAACTCATTGATCAAGCTTCTGACTTCCACTCAGCTGCTGGCCCACATACTAGACTCTTCCCATAGTCAAATATCCCAAGATTCTCAAAAGTCTGATCTACCCAAACAGGCTCTCAACGTAGACATTTTCTTCCTGAACAAAAAGAGCTGTGGCATAGCCATGGTATACAAAGTAAGTTTGAAACTTGAAATCTATTGGTGCCTCATTCAAGTTCCAGACCACTGTCCTTTGTATGCAGTCAGCTTGCCTTCTCTGAGAAGCCCAAACTTTGAAGCAATATTGAATGTGTTTAATTGCTGTTTGGAATTAGTCAGATTCCTCCATGGAGTACGTAAATCCCGGCAGGTATCTGGAACAAACTACAGTCTTTGCCTAATCTAAGCTTTCATTTAAAGTTTTTCTATAAAATATGAATTTGTGAATGGGAGTTGATGGCAAGAGGCTGGGGAGTTACAGGATATTGAATGAGCTGTCACATTACCATAACCTGATTTAGATCCCCAGAAGGCAATTGTGCCTGGAATTTTCTGGGCTGAAATGCTGATGGGAGAGTTCTACGTAAAGAGGTTATGACAGACTCAGCCTTGGGAGTGACTGTTAGGGCAACGAATTGTGACTGGAGGTGAAATTCATGGGTATGTAAAGGAATGCTTTCAGGGAAGGACATAACTGGGGCAAAGAAGGAGAGTTAAATTTGGAATTTTAAGGGCATAGAAAATTTCAGGATCAGAATAACTTGTAGCAGGTGCATTGAATCATAAATCATGAATTAAAAAAATACCGCCACACGTCAGTCATCGCAGTAGAGTAGCTGAGGCGTTGATTAACTGATACCATTTTAGCACTTCATAGGAGCAAAAGCTTTAATTTCCAATTCCATGGGCAATGTTTGGCCTAGACTTCACATCTCCAAGCTAAGGGGGCAGGCTGACCACTAGGTAGTAGTAGATTTCTTGTAATTGGACTTAAGCAGCAGTTAGGAAACAGCCTTTGTTAACAGGGAAGTGGTTGCAGTGAACTTTGTAATCTCCCCCACTTTAATTCTATGCTATGGTTTTGAAGGGTACAAAGATGAATGCTTACTCCCCCGAAGGATCACTAATTCTGCTTGGAGAACATGGCCTGGGCTCAGTGCTGACTCACTGTATCATCTTGATGGGGCAAATGAGATCCGGAGAAGCAGGGACTTCAATAGGTCTGACTTAGGGCTTACCCTATGCCAAGCACTTTTCTAAATACTTTTACACATATTAACTAATTTAGATCTCAGGATTCCTCCCTACAGTGTGTACTATTATCAGCCCCCATTTTAAAATGAAGGAAATTTAGGTAACTTGCCCAGGCTACACAGGTAAGATGTAGTGGTTGTGGGGTTTGGACCTAAGCACATGGCTCCTAAATAACTGCATTTAGTATTGCCAAGTTTCCTGAACCCTTTCCCATACATCCAGTTCCTATTGTCTGATAGGGCACCTCTGCCCCTTCCTTCAGGCAAGGGGATCATGGTTCAAATCATATTTGTCTTTTCTCCCGCATTTACATCATGCCCCGGAAATAATGATGTCACTGCAGATATTGCCTTATTAAGTAATTTTTTTGAGCTGTTGCTTCAGATAGCTCAATTTACAAAAGATCTATCATTAATAGTGGTCAATCTTTTTCCCTTAAATTGAACCAAAGATTGATCATGGAAATAGAGGGAGATTCAAGCTTTTGCTCCTAAAATGCTGCACAATGGTACCGTCCCATTAATACCTCGGCTACTGAACTCCATGTGACTGTGGGTTTCTTAATTCATGATTTATGATACAATGTACCCTCACTATATTATTCTGATCCTGAAATTGTCAATGCTCTTAAAATTTCAAGTTTAACTATTTTGGGTCCCATAACTATTCCACTCTTATCAACTCCCTTGTCAAAAGAAACTCTTGGATTTAAAAATAAAGACTGCAAAGTGACAAAAGAGGGGAGTACAAATTTCAGAAGATATTAAACATATTCATGTCCAGACTGTTCATTCTAAGCCACATAAATGTGCCACCAATAGTTGCTTTTGACCAGTCTTTTGTTGGCAGCCAGATCCAGAGCTAGCCCATTGTTTTCTGTGGTGTCCAGTCTGAAAAGTAACTGTATACAACTGTATTATCGAGTAGGCCATTTTGATTAGATTTTATTCACTCACATATATTTATTCATTCATTTACTAACGAGCGCAGGAAAGTCCCTACTTGAAGAGTTTGTAGTCTAGCATGACTATGGTACTGTGTAATAATTAGACAAAATTACAAATAAGGAATTATCTCAACAGTTTTCATCAATTAATTATGTAGTTGGAAAAAAATCAAGAATGTATGAATTACTCAGCTTAAGAACAATTGTATCCCAATAGCTCATTTATAAATTGACTATTTGGAAACCAAAACATATATTTTTTTCCAGGTTGGATCACAGAAATTGCAGCTGAATGACATTTTCCTCTTCATTTAAGTCCTAGTAGCAGTGGAGAAGAGGATGGTAAGAGAACAGAAAGGAGGAGGGTAAGAAAGAGTAAGCATGAAAGCAGTGTGAAATGCTGGCAGTAACATGATCTGACCCTGACCGGGGCAAGTTCCTTTATCTCTGTGAGCCTCAGTTTCTTTATCTGTAAAAGAAATAATGTTACCTAACTCTCAAAAGCATGAAGCATCTGGCAAAGTGGCCAGTAACTGCTTTCTTGGATAGGAACTTTCCACAACTCCTCCAATTTCTAGTGTCCTAATTTACAGACTTCTAAACTTCTCCAGCAACATTAGCCAAAATTAGCACATCCTCTCAAATTATCTTTCACCAAAATTACCTGCCTTTCCTTTCCAGGTGTTCAAAACTCTGGTTAAAACTCAGAATTGTTGGATCTCAGCTGGGCGTGAGGAGGAAAACAATGAACTCACAAATGCGTGAAGGGCTTGACAGTCTCTGAAATCTCCTCAAGTTAGTTGCGTTAAAAAAAAAAAAAAACCTGCTTATTATCCAGAAAGCATGTCTCAGTGATGCGATTTCAGTCAGCATGCCAAAGTGAAGTCAAAACTTCAGGCACAGTAGGGGAAAGATATTTTTGGGCTGGTGAAGGTCAGCTCATTCTGCGTACCTGTCCCTGGTCAGCTCCATGCTGCATTTCCTTTTTCACAGTATCTTTCCTTTCTTTACTTCTGAACCTCCAATTTCTCTAAAGCTTTTTGCCTGCCCAGAGTGGCTTTTTGGCAGGAGCACCAGGGGTTCCAGAGGTGAGGAGACAAAGGGAGGAAGGGGCATTTGCACATGCTGTTCATATTCCTGAGTCATTTATAGGTAAGGGTTGTCTCTACTAGCATTTCAGATGCTCTTTGCAAGGCTGTGATAATAGCTGTGGGATTGTTTAGATGTGGCTTTGGATCAAAATGTTCATTGGCAGTGAAAGTATAAATTAATGGAACCTCTAAAGACTCTCCAGTGGCCTTACAGATAAGTTTTATAAGAAAGATTGACTTCCAAATTTTTTTTAACAAACTGCAAAACTTTCACGTTTGAATTGACATGGGTCTTGGAGATTTATTTTGTCCTAGACCCTCATTTTAAATACAAGGAAACCAAATCCCAGCAAGGGAAACATGAACAGCCTCTATAATTGCTCTTGTTCTCATTTCCTCTGGCTTTTTCGCAGAGCTGGGAGAACAGGCGTGGAATGACAGTGGTAAAGCATGTCCATATTACTAATGGGAAAGTAGGTTCCTCCCCAGATGGTAAGCTTTAAAAAGAAGCTGCTGAGTAAAGGAAAGTAGAGCACTAAATATGTGGCAACTTCTCTGAAGTGTGAGGCAAGGAATGAGGAAGGGAACCTTCCACATTTGCATGCTCAGAACTGCCAGCAAAAGGCCATCTCAGTAACATAACTTGATTCCCTCCCTGCTCACGTTAGCAGTTGTGGGAAGTTGTAGATAGGATACCAGAAGGATTGTTTGGGGAGCTCACCCCATTTTATACAGCATATAACACCATATTATGTGTACACCATACCCCTCCCGATGTTTCCTCTTCCTATATTAATTAGGAAAAATTATAATTTGTCAAAAGCCTAAAAGCACTCGACTCTACCTCACAAAGTGGATGGGAGTATCAACTAAAGTACTCTATGCAGAATATTTTATAAACAAGTGCAAGATGCTCTCACCCTGCCAACCACCTTACACATGACATTTTTACTCCGTCTCTCCTCCTTCAGAATTGATGAAGTTTTTCTTCAGGCTGGCATAATTCTCATGATGTCAGTCCATGAGTAGAGGTTCAGTTCTTTATGGTTGGGACTTAAATGCATTGCCAGGGGGAGTATGGAGGGTCAGAATCAAAGCTGGGTAGATTACTAGTTATCACTGCTCCTTCACATTCCTCTGAAAAGTGCAGGTCAGTGGGCAAATGCTCTAGTGCCTGCTGGGGATATCTGACCCTGAAAATAGTGAAAAAATTAAATTAAGATTTTTTATTGTGCCCCCAGCAAAACCGTTACTGAACCAGTCAAATGTTAGTGTGACTGAAGCCTACAGTCATAATTGTGATTCTAGGACAGTTCTTCGAACATGTGCCCTCCCCTTAATAAAATGTTTTTATTATATTATATAATTTTTGATCTTCCGTGGAAAATACCATCATTTCTTTTGCTGAATCCTTGAATTTCCACTTCTCTGTAGCTTGGCATTTTAACTTAATCAAACATTTATCATTGCAAAGAAATTCAATAACAAAGTAATTTTCATTGCTTTGTCCTTCAGCAAGCCAGTATTTGACCTGTGCTATCCATATTTCATATATAAACAATGATAATTTCTCCATTATTTAAAAAGTACATAGATATATGACCCAGTCTGTTATGGAAACTATCCAAGAGTATATTCATTTTAAAATTACCCAGTTTAATAACAGAGTGTATTAGCTTTATTTTCTAATGTATGTGTGTTTAAAGATTTAGAAAGAAATTACAACCATTATATTTTGCTTAAATATACTTGAAGGCTTTATATTTTAAGTTACTCATAATGTCTCTATTGACCTTAACGATGCATATTGCAAAAGGCTATCATAAATGTTTTTAACAACTCACAGAACAGGAATCTTCTTGCAGTGAAGTGGGATTTGCCAGTCTGACATACGTATGGATGGGCAGAAAACAGCATAGAAGGTCACCGAAGTGGGTGCAGCTTTCAGAGTCCAGAATCTAGGCAAAGACAAGGCAAAGGCGAAGAGTATACAATAGCTAGGGGTTGGGAATATCCGGGAGGGTCAGAGAGAGATAAGGAGCCTGGTAGATATAAGAAATCAGCTGTCAGAGAAGCAAAAATAGACCGGTCATTTTTAATGAGGAAAGTGGGTCAGGGCCCCTGTGATCACACCACACCGACCACTGGACGTCACTGACGTTGTTTTTAGTCCAGCTTGGGCTATTTTGCAAGTTTAATTAAGGCTGTGGAGCTTCTCCAAAAACATGTCCTTGCTTGAGGACAGGGTTCATTGCTGGTAATCCTCTAAGTGTCCATAGACTGCAACATGAAAACTATTCTCATTTGAAGCAAAGCCTTTTTTAGTAAGGAGATCTGCATCCTACTGGATGGTCATGGTTGAAGGTTAATTGTCATATACTGTACCTACCTGATTCTTAAGATAAATCAGGCAAATTCCTAAGTTTCTGTTTCCTCTACTAATGAGGGATTTTCATAACCCCTTGCTATTTCTTTTACTTATCTGAAAAACCCAAAATAATGCAAAACAACAACAAAACAAAACATAGTAAGCCAGACAGGGAAAATCAGTGACAGTTTTCTGAGGTTGCCCAACTGTAAGCTCTTCTTCATGCATCTCCATTACCAATTTGGACAGTTAAGGTCAGGAATACAAGTAGCATTTTCAGACTATTTCCTATATATTTTTACTCAACCTGTTGGGATGCTGTCATAGAAACCTTCATATGCATTCTAAGTGGTAGAAAGCAGATCCTCCAGTCACATGAAGTGCTCATGTTTCTCTACGTCTGAGCATCAAGGTCATCAGGAAGCCTCATGTGTGTTGTGTTTTGTAAGCAGTGATTGGCCTTACAATGGGGGGATGATAGGGCCAATATTTTGGATATACACTTTGGTCAGAGGTCAGTTTTTCTGGACTCTATACTCACTTAAATGGAGCAGAAAAATGAATAAGTGATGAATGATAATTTAGATCAAGCATGCTCTTTCACCTGAGACACTTCAAAATAATTGGGTGAGTTGCTTAATTTTTTATTTTTTATTTTACTAATTTACACATGGGCTTTTTTTATAATGCATTGTATGCAATGCAGTTAAGACAAAAATGATTGTTTTCCCCTAAAAATGGAGGGCATTCATTTCAAATTCATTCCTTTAAAACTGTGACTTTTGCATAGAAAAAAATCCGACATTTATGTTTATGCAACTCATGATTTTTACTAACTGTTATGTGTTTGGAAGTAAAGTCCTTTATGGCTTTTATATCATAGTGTTGGAACCCCAAAGGTCCTGTAATATAGGCAGCAGAAATAAATAGGAAAGACAACAAACAGATAAGCAAGTGAATATGAACACAGCACTATGACTGTGTGATTTTCTGCTTAAAAATGCATAACCGGGATCTAAACAGAAGGAGATATCTGGGAAATTTGAAGTGAAGAACATTCCTTAATCTCTATTCCTAAAACAGGTCAAAGTCATGAAGACATAAAGAATGATGAAGTGTTCCAGATTAAGGAACATTATAGGGGCAATTGGCAAAATTTGAATATGTATTAGATCAATGTTCAATTTCGTGAATATTATAATTGTACTTGAGTTACATAACAATATATCTTTGTGTTTATGAGGTATACATTTAGACATGAGGTCTGCAGCTAACTCATTTCCCCCCCAACTTCACTGAGACATAATTGACCTATAACATTTTATAAGTTTAAGGTGTACACTCTTTTGATCTGATATACTTATATATTGTAAAATGATGATCACCACTTTGTTTGCTAACACCTCCATTATGTCATGTCACATAATTGCCATTTCTTTTTGTGGTGAGAACACTTAAGATTTACTCTCTGAGCAACATTCATGTATATACAGAATTATTAACTATAATCACCATGCTGTATGTTAGATTCCCAGAATTTACTTATCTATAACTTCAACCGATATCTTCTTATTTCTCACACATTCAACCCCTGGTAACCAACACTCTATTTTCTGAGTGTGTTAGATTTTACGTATAAGTGAGATCATACAGTATTTGGCTTTTTTTTTTTTAAGATTTTATTCATTTATGTGACAGAGAGAGACAGCCAGCGAGAGAGGGAGCACAAACAGGGGGAGTGGGAGAGGAAGAAGCAGGCTCCCAACAGAACAGGGAGCCCGATGAGGGGCTCGATCCCAGGACCCTGAGATCACGCCCTGAGCCGAAGGCAGATGTTTAATGACTGAGCCACCCAAGCGCCCTGAAGTATTTGGCTTTTTCTCTCTGACTGAAGTTCATCTATGCTGTCACAAATTGAAGGATTTCCTTCTTTCTCACGGTGGAATAATGTTCCATTGTATATACATATCACATTGTTATCCATTCATCAGTTGATGAACACTTAGATTTTTCCATATCTTAGTTATTGTAAATAATGCTGCAATGAACATATGGATATCTGTTCAACATCCTGTTTTCATTTCCTATGGATATATACCCAAAAGTGGGATGACTGGATATATGCTTGTTCCACTTTTAATTTTTCGATGACTTTCCATACTGTTTTTCAGAGTGGCTGTACCAAATTATATTGCCACCCACAGTGCACAAGGGAACGCTTTTCTCTATATCTTTGCCAGTATTCGTTATCTCTTGTCTTTTTGATGATAGCCATTATAACAGGTATGAGGTGATATCCCACTATGATTTTGATTTGCATTTCCTTGATGAATAGTGATGTCCAGTACCTTTACATGTACCTGTTGACCATTTGTGTGTCTATTGGAAAAATACCTATTTAGTACCTCAGCCAATTTTTTAATTCGATTTTTTTTTTGCAATTGAGTTGTATGAGTTCTTTATATATTTCAGATGTTAACCCATCATCAGATATATAATTTGCAGATTTTCCCTCTTTCATAGATTCTTTTCATTTTGTAGACTGTTTGTTTTGCTGGTCAGAACCTTTTTAGTTGGATGTTGTTCCATCTATTAATTTTTTATTTTGTTGACTCTTTTTGGATGTCTTTTTTGAACTACTGGTTGTTTAGGAATGTGTTGCTTAATTTCCACATATTAGTGAATTTTCCAGCTTTCTTCATGTTATTTAGTTTCATACCATTGATGTCAGAAAAGATACTCGGTATGATTCCAAACTTCTTAAATTTTCTAAGATTTTTTTGGTGACCTATCATATGATTTATCCTGGAGAATGTTCCATGGGTGCTTGAAAGTACATGTATTTTGTTGCTGTTGGATGGAATATTCTGTATATATTTCTTAGGTCGATTTGGTTCAAGTATGGTTCAAGTCCAACATTTCTTTGTTGATTTTCTGTCTAGATTTAGCCATTATTGGAAGTGCAGTATGAAGTCCCCTACTATTATGTTTCTTTCTATTTTCCCTTTAGATCTGTTAGTATTTGCTTAATATACTTAAGTGCTATAACTCTGGGTGCAATGTTGTAAATTTCACATATCTATGTATAATTTATAACATGTTTATGTTTGTTGACCCCCTTATAATTATATAATGACCTTCTTTGTCTCTTGTTACCCTTTTTGGCTGAAATGTACTTTGTCTGATATAAATATAGCTACCCCTGCCCTCGTTTAGTTTTCACTTGTGTGGGATATATTTTTCCATACTTTCACTTTGAATCTATATGTGTCCTTAAAGCTGAAGTGAGCCTTTTGTAGACAGAATATAGTTAGTTATTGTTTTCTAATATGTCCAATAACTCTATGTCTTTTGCTTGGAGAATTCAATCCATTTACATTTAGAGTAATTGTTGATAGTTAATGGCCTACTAATGGCATCTTATTAATTATTTTTTTACTGCTTTATAGTTCCCTTGCTTCTTTCTTCCTCATTTGCTGCCTTCCTTTGTGAATTAATGATTTTCTGTATTGGTATGCTTTGATTCCTTTCTCTTTATGCTCTTTTGTGAATCTACTTCAGGGTTTTGCTTTGTGTTAGTATAAAGCTTATAGAAAACATCATTTATAAATGATGACACATATATCTAATATAGATTTTAGATATATACAATCTAATATATATGCTGTTATTTATGCTGATAGCTTCAATCATGTACAAAAGCCCTGCCCCTTTAAGTCCCCTATTTTATGTTTTTGAAGTCATAATTTATATTTTATATTGCATATTCATTAAAAATTATTGTAGTTATAAATATTTTTATTACTTTTGTCCTTTAGTGTTATGCTAGTTAAATAGTTAACACATCATCATATTATAATGTTATTGTATTCAAAATCTGACTATACCCCTATCTTTACCAGTGGGTTGTATATTTCCATATGTTTTCATGTCAGTGATTAGTATCATTTCAACTCAGCTTAAAGAACTCCTTTTCAGCATTTTTTATAAGGAGTATTTAGTGGTATGAATTCCCTCAGCTTTTTTTTATTAGGGAGCCTTTATCTTGCCTTTATTTCTGAAGGACAGCTTTGCAGCATGAGGTATTCTTGGTTGCTAGTTCTTTCTTTCAGCACTTCGACTATATCATCCTATTCTCTTCTGTCCTGCAAGCCCTCTGCTAAGAAATCTACTGAGACCCTTACGGGGGTTTCCTTGTTGGAAAGATTTTCTCTTGCTGCTTTTAAAATCTTCTCCTTTTCTTTGATTTAGGTGGTTTTATTTTGATGTGTCTGGGAAGAGGTTTTATTGGATTGAAATTTGGGGGTTACCTATAAGCTTCATGAACTTAAATGTTCATATCTCCCCCCAGGTTTGGGGAGTTCTCAGCCATTATTTCTTTAAATAAGCTGTTTGCCTCTTTCTCCTTCTCTTCTCCTCTAGGACTCCAGTGATGAATATGTTATTTTTCTTAACAGTATCCTATAAGTCCTATATGTTTTCTTTATTCCTTTTCATTCATTTTTCTTTTGCTCCTCAGATTAGATACTTTAAACTGAGCTTCTCTAGCTCACTGATGCTTTCTTCTGGTTGCCCAAGTTTGCTGTTGAAACTCTCTGTTAAATTCTTCAGTTCTATTATTGTGTTCTTCAGTACCAAAATTTATGTTGGCTCTTTTTATGACTTCTATCTCTTTGTTGAACTTCTCATTTTGTTCTTGTATTGTTTTCCTAATATTGTTAAATCGTTTTTCTGTATTCTCTTGTAGCTTTCTAATTGTTTTGATTATTTGTTGAGAAACTCCTGGATCTACATTTTTTGGGACCAGTTATAGGAGGTTTACTGCATTTCTTCAGTAGAGTCATGTTTCCTTGATTCTTCATGATTCCTATAGTCTTGTGTAGGTGTCTAAACATTTAAAGGAATTGTAATCTCTTCCAGGCTTTATGGACTGACTTTGTAAGGAAGACATTTACCTGTGAGTGGGGGCATGCTGGAATGTGTTGCGACCCCCAGTTTAGTGGTGAAAGGTGCCAAGTGTGGGGGTGTGTGGTACAATCACATCTATGGGGGCATGATGTTCCCCTGGCTCAGACCACTGGGGTCCATAGCATTGACAACTGTTGGTCCTTAGCAAATACTGTGTGGGGTCTGTAGTTGCTTAAAAATCTGTTGAGACACTCAGTGGCACCTCAGGCCTCGCAACAAGGGACCAGGGCAGGTAGTGGTGGTAGCTAGAGCTGGTAATGAGCACATTTGGTTGCAGGGGACAAGTGTATTTGCCTGTTTAGTGACAGGAGCCAGTTGCAGACACACATACAGTGCTGGGGACCAGGACAGGCAGCAAGGTCCAGGACCAACTGCATGCTCACTGGTAGCTGCAGAGATCCTGGCTGTTGACATGCTCTCAAATGGCTTCACTATCTCCCCTATACCCATGTGCACTGCAGTGGATTCTGGTGGTGAGAGTCAGGCCAAGAATGCACAGGTCAGTAGCTAGAGGGACTAGCTATAGGTGAGCATGGTGGTATAGGCTAGTGATAGAAGACAGGGTCTAGGTCCACAAGCATCTGTGGAGGCCCTGGCTATTGGCTTTCCTTCTTGGTCTGCACAATCTCTCCCTGGTACGTACAATGCAGTGGTGGTGGGAGATGGGGATTAGGCCAGCAGCTTATGCAACTATATAGCCAGGGGGCCTAGCCCTGAGCCCATACATAGCAGAGGTGATCAGCTGTGGGATCTAGGCTGGCATCTTGCTCTTGTGAAACCACAAAGCCTGAGCTGGTTGTTGGTTCCAGGGCTCCAACAGGGTCTGGGGTGGATAGGAGTGGGGGTGGGGAGGAATTCAAGTGACTGGTGTCAGTGATTGCAGGTACCTGTAAGACAAAAATTGGTGAAGTGTGAAGTTATTCTCAAGTTTTTTGTTCCACTGAGTTGCTAAAATTTCTTAAGTGGTCTCCAGAGCTCTTTCAGAGCTGTTTTTGTTCATGGATAACTGTCTATTTGTTGGGGGATGGAGGCTGGGGTCTCCTGCATGACATTTTGATGACATCAGTCTACAACTCTTAAATGTTTCATAACAAACCAACAATATCTCTGTGTGAGAGAGAGATTGTGCAAATGTGAGGAAATGTCAACAATTTTAAATCTCAGTGAATGTCATTTTTCAACTCTGTAAGTTTAAAATTACTTTAGAATACTATTAGTTGAAATATTTCAACTACACTTTGAAATAAAAAGTAAAAAAAAAAAATAAGAAAGAGATGAGACAGTATCTCTTAGGAGTACCGGATTTCATCTGACATTGTATTCACTTGATTTTTTCCAAAATATCTCACCCAGAAGGAGTGATCACTCCAGAATCTAAATCTAAGTCTGTCAAACCCCACAGCCCATGTTCTTTTTATTAATTTTTACTATCAAATAAATTATCTGTTATGTTCCTTACTTAAAGATTTATGTGCCAAGTTCCAGTCTACTCAGAACTAGGAAAAAGTTCCTTTCTCCTGCTGAGTCATGGTAATTTTACCAGGTGACACCCCGGTAAACCTTCTTCTTTGGGACCACAGTCCCAAGTACAGCTCTAGGATCAGACCCATTCAGTTGAAGTCCTGCTCTATTTCTTTGAAATAATGTAGATTACTTAATCCCTTTAAACTCTACTTTCCACATCTGGATTGAGTGAGATAATGCATGTAAAGCATTTTATAGATATAACTGCTCGAAAAATACAACCTAATATTTCAGTAACACTTTGTGAATAATTACTTAGTTTATGCTTTACATCATTGTTAATCTATCCATGCCTTCTGGTGAACAATTTTTTTTCTTTTCAAAATAATCATTAACAATATTTGTCAGGACAGTCTAGGTTATGAGATAATAAAAACGCCTCAAATTTCCATGTCTTAGTAGAATAAGCAAAAGCCCTGAGCAGATTGGCAAGAAATTTGCTCCATTCAGATATTTTGTCCAATGTCCAAGTGAAGGTGGTCTCCACCTCTTGTTCTTGGGAACACACCGCCTCTTCAGCTCAAGTAGCAAGGAAGAGAGAACCTGGAGTATCACATTTAGGATTTTTATTGCTTCTACTAGGAAGTGACACATGCCACTTTCCCTCACACTTCTTTGGTCTACACAGTGCGCTGGGGCTGAGAAGAGCATCTTCCACAGGCCCAGAAGGAGACAACTGATATGGTGACAGTTGTAACCTCTCCCTGGAGCTACTTATATTACATATTGCCTATCTTCTTAATCTTGCCTTAATGTATCTTTTTTTGTTTATGTATGTGTGTGTAAATTGTTTCAAAACAGATATTTTCATGAAAAGAGCCTGTGGAAAATGACTTACTGAGATTTTTTTTTCTGGGAAAATTGAATTTGTTCATTATTTTGCTATTTCTACTTCATGTTACTGTGTTATTTGAGGATAACTCTTTATCATGTTGAGAATTTACATCTACAGGAGATTATGCCTGTAAATTTAGTCATCTTCCAGAACTATTTCATCAAAAACCCATCATCAAATTACTCAGAGTTATTACTACTATTTACATTCATCATGGAAGTTAATACTTTCTGGATGTAGCACTTAATGGAAGAAGATTAATCTACATAGAGCAATGGTGATAATAAACTCTTTCTTAAAACTAACATTATGCTAGAAAATTGAATGTTTTTCAAAATCCAATCTGTTTTAATTGTGGCTAGGCACCATGAAAAACAAACTGGCATAAAGCCCTCAAAGAGAGCTGGTTGTAAATCATACATTTGAATAATGCCAACAATAACTAGGAAATCCTCACAAGTTTATGATTTTGAAAATGGAAATAATGTGGCTCAGTTTGAAAAGGGATTCAGAACATCAAATGCTTAATCTCTTATTTTTTATTTTAAGAATTGTTCTGTAAACATGATGACTCTCAGCCTGTCTTATTATTTTTGCTTCCATGTGGTCAGAAACATAAGAGGCATCTTATTTCTCAGGATATTTTGAAATTTCAGTTTCAGATCCTACTGAGTAACAGACACGGTAGAAGCAAATAAAAACAAAGGACTTATTACTGTGAATTTTTTTTAAAAAAGTATTTTCTTTTAAATATAAGAATGTACTCAATTTGAATTTGGGTACTTAGGAGGTCATAGTCATTCCAAGGCACTAGGTAGTGGAAAAATGGGAGTGTTACCTTCACCTCCAAGTGCTAGAATTGCTGCCCATTCTCCCCCTTCCAGAGAGGGGATCATGCAAAGAAAACAGAGTCCTGGAGATCTGTCAGGAATAGTGTGAAATAACATTTAAACCCTCAAACTCTCATGCTCACAAAAACAGTCTATTCACAAATCTGTTAATTCTGCTTCAAAGCTCCTCTTGAATTGTTCTGTTCCATTATCAGCCGAGTTTCAGCCACCATCGTGTCTTGTTCAAACTTCTGGGCTCCCATGGCAACCTGATGATCTATTCTGGGTCTTGCCCTGGTGTAACCTCCATTCTGAACTCTGAGAGATAGTGTAGAAATTCTGCTTGATAATGCTCCCCTACCACTTTTCTTCTCCTGGACACATTTCAGTGGCTATCTCCTGCCCACAGGATGAAATCTCAAGTTCTCACTCAGGTCTGGGAGGCTTGTCTGATGGTCCACTTGCCTCCCTTTTCAGCTTCCTCAGATGCCAATTGCTCCCTTGTTTTCTTCATCTCAGTTGTGTTCCTCCTCTATCGTATAGCAGGACCCTTCTATTTGGGTTCTTTGAAGTCTGTTGTGGGGAGATAAAGAAGAAGAAAGAGGAGGATGAAAATACAAACAAAGAACTATTTGGATAAAGACTGAGCTACAGGGTCACACACAGTAAAGACTAGAATATTAACAAAAATATTGTTCCTCAATTTATACATGTTGCTATAGATCTTACCTGTTCATCTATTATGGTCTGACTGGATAAACCACTTTAGAAAGTATTTATAATCCGGACAGTTTCTGTTTGGAAACAGGGCATCTTTATGGAAAGGGACCTTAGTGACTGAAGGGGAAACTTTTGACTAGGTTCCTGTGTATAATGTGTTGCTCTGAATTCATGACCTGGTTTCATAAATCTCCCTCTTTATAGGCACAACTCTACATTTTTAGTTTCAGGTGGAGCCCTCAATATCTTTTTCATTGTTTTTAATGCATGCTTTATTCAGGCTAGTATATACAAGCCCCAAATTGTGAATTGATCAGGCACTCAACACTTAAATCTGGTCTCTTTAAAAAGTGACCATAATCAAGGGCAGGTCCAGCATTTTTATTCAGAAATAGCACAATGATGTGATTAATTGTTTGGACATAAAAACTGTGGGACTTGTCTTAAAGTGCATTTGCATGGAAAGCAAAGGTATAGATTTTGTTTATTTGTGGTAACTCTGCAGAATGCTGAAGGAGATTGTAGGGAGACTAAAACCACAGCCCTCCCAGCCACTGCTACATTCAGCAAAATGGTTAGATATTTCCCCTTGGTGTATCATTGCCCTAATATCACAATCACTTGTTTTATTTCTTAATTGTACAACATCATGGTTTATCTGCTGAGGCATGCTTGTTTCAGATCCCCTGCATGCAAGTCCAGAAAGAAACTGACTTACACCTTCCTCTTTCTTAGCATCTACTACCATATTTTATATCTAGCTGAATCTCAATAAATGCTGTGTGAATAAATTAGTGGTGACCTTGTAAATGTGTCTACTTAGCAATAGAAACTGACTAGTCTTCATGCTCCAGGCTGGGTATATTATAAGCAAATAGTGTCTCCAAAGGGGAATTTAAGTAATAGTTTGTTTCTTGGTCATCTCATTTTTGGCATTTAATTTTAGATTTTAGGCCTTATTATGGAGGTTATAGGATTGGTTTCAAATAATCCTAACAGTTGAGAGCTGGAGGGATGTTAGACAATTAGTCAAGTGTACAGATTTAGAAATGGAGTACCCAACAAGGTGAGCCCTGGTTCCAAGTCTCAGAGCTCCCCGGTGTCCAGGGAAGGAGAACCTTATTTATCACTTCCTTTATGTTGTTTTTTACATTCTATGAGAAATGAAAGCTAACATGGTGAGAGCTAGTCACCCTCACTTTAGTCCTGGCTTCCATATGGCTTTTAACTAGACATTTCTAAAACTATAATTTCAAAGTGGATTATATTTTAAAAGTACACTAACTGGGGGCCTGGGTGGCTCAGTCAGTTAAACATCCGATACTTGATTTGGGCTCAGGTCATGAGATCAAGCCCCACATAGGACTCTGTACTGGGGGTGGGACCTCCTTAAGATTTTCTCTTACCTTCTCCCTCTGCCCCTCCTCCCCACCTCTTAAAAAAAAAAGTACACTAATTAAAACTCCAGCCATATGACAAAGCCTCAAGAATTGTGGGGACTATTAATATCAGGGTGTGAATTCCAAGACCAGCATCCCATTCATTCTGACACTCTATGTGAAATAGCCAATGGAGCCAGTCTGCCTCTAAACTATAGGAATTAAGAAAATAATACATCTGAAGAAAATACCTCAGCTTTAAAAATTAATTTTATTATCCATAATAAAAGGGATGCTATATACATAGAATATTTGGCAATTCAACTTTATAATTTCTCTCATGTACTTATTTCAAAGGCAAAAGCCTTTACTAAACAGTTCTTACCTGGGGTTTTTGACCTCAGCCTTGACATTCTCCACAAGAATAGACACTTATTTCATATATTATAGTTGGTAGACAAAGACACTTGTCCCTGTGAAAAATATCTTTCTTTAGTTCTTAAATTATTTTGGTTATTTTTGTGTGGCAAGTATTGGCAAATATCAGGCATATTTAGAACTGAGACTTTCTCTCTCTTTAATTTCTTCATCAAGTTTTATTATGGAAAAATATGGAAATAATCTGAAAAAATAGATCAGTACATTGATTGTACATCAATGTGGCAAGTTCAACCTTGAAAATAAAATTTAAAAAAAATCACAGCATGTGCGTTTTGCTTTTTACAAACTCCTTTTAATCTTGGGCTGATCTTAGTTTCCATATTTCCTATCTGTTTTTGCTACTCTATTTAGAGTTCTAACATTTAACTTCCCTGAAGGAAATCCACTAGAATTCTTTCTGGGAAAATTGTGGAAGGGTATAAACATTGGCTTATGTTTCTGTTTTTTGGGTTTAGTGATTTTTTTTCCTATTGTCACCTCTATGGCGACACTCAAGTTCTGGGCTAAGTTTTCATTATTATTCAAAAAGTTTTTTTTTTTAATTGATAAAAGCCTAACTTGCTCTCCACAAAATGAGTTTTGCTAATTAAAAGGCTCTGATTCTTAGTCAGTGTTAACACCTGTCGAATACTAAACAAACATCTTAGTGTTAACCCAGGTGATGGCATATCAGTTGATTGCAAAAATATTTCATGAGGCACAAACAAGAAGGCAAAAATTAATTATTACTTATTGAGTTTGGTTAATAATTACTCTAGTTTCCATCCGCTTACAACTAGAATTATTTTCAAAGTCAAACTTTTCAGTCTCAGTGATTTGGAGGTGATGATTTTGTAAGAGAAGGTAAAAGGATGTTTATTCCCCACAACCATCATTCCTACCCATGTTTAAAATTGTGAATATTACTTACTTAAAGCATCAACCTTTATCTTTTCTGAGAGATATTATACAGAGGAATAGCAAAAGAATGGTGTTCAGAGGAAAAGCAAAAAAGTGGCACAGGAGAGCTGATATTACTTTCTATGTCATCACTCTGACATCTTTATGAACATTTGATTCAGATATTTGTGTGTTTATTTTATTTGTTCTATTTGTTTATAGCTCTCCTCATTTTGCAAAGGATTTGCTTAAGAATTATTTCAGCATATAATAAAAAATGAAGAAATATGTTTAAGCTTAAAATTTTTTAAGGAAGAAAAGTCTATGCTTGGTATTCAATTGGGTAAAACCCATCCAGTACTATGAAAACAAGTGATTATTAGGCATAAGCACTGAGATGGTTTTAAAATCTGGATATTCTTTGAACACCTTTAAGAAGAGGGAACGTAATTCCTCTCTCCTAATGAGGGCTAAACTAGTGACTGGGTTCTAATGATTAGAACCTTGTGGAAGTGATGCTGGGTGACCTCTGGGCCGCTGCTCTCCTGCTCTCTTCCACATACCGTGGAATCCCTGAGCTAACATGTAAGAAGTTTTGCTCCCTTGAAAATGCCATGCTGGAGAGAGACCCCACAGAGAGACACACAGAAATAGAAGGATACATTTGAGGAACCCAGCTGCCTAGCCCCTAGTGTTTGAGTCTTTCCAGCCCTGGGAACCACACAGATGAGAGAAGAATCCTGGTGATTTCTCAGCCCGAGCCCCTATCTGACTAGATTGTCATGAGGGCACCTGAGTCAGAATTGAAGGGCCAAGCCACTCCCGAAGTTCTGACCTCCCGAAATTGAGAAATAGTATATGATGATTGTTGTTTTAAGCCACCTAGTTTTGGATGGTTGGTTAAGCAGTTTAGAAACCTGGAACATACAGTATATCCTTAGTTTTTGATGTAGTGTTCCCTGATTCATTATTTGCGTGTAACACCCAGGTGACTAACATAACATAATAAAAAATTATTATTAAAAAATTAAAAAATAAAAACCTGGAAGGTATTTGCCAAAATCTTAAAAAAAAAAAAAAAGAAAAGAAAGAAAGAAATCTGGAACAACACTTCCGACTTGCAGTTTTAAAGGCCAAAGTCATAAATGCTCTTGCCCAGCAAAGGTTAATCATCAGGAAAATGCCTTTTAAACCCAATAGATCTTTAAATGCTCCTTTCCTGGGGCTAGAGAATAATTTGAAATGCATCTAGTAGGGCTTCTTTAAAGCCTCTGTCAACAGGTCTTGGCTGGGTCTGTGTCAACCCTGGGCTGACTTCATTTCAGTAAACTGCAGTAACTCACCTTCTCCTTTAGGTCATGGCCGACACTGTTCCCTTGATTGGTGATTCTGTGTGTGTGGGTATGTGTGTATCTGTGTGGGTCTCTTTTTGGGTGTGTCTGTGTGTTTTGCATATTTTCCCACTTTATCTGAAAGAATAGATAATAATAGTATTGTGGTTGTTTTATGTACAAAGCGCCAAGTTTCTAGGAAGAAAATATTCTTTATCAACTGAGCTTTAAAATAGATGTGGGAGAACTCTGAGGAAAAGAATGAATAAAACCAAGAGGAAAAAAAAAACCTGCCATTTTCCCCTTTTATCCACATGAATTTTAAATTAGGTTAAAAATAACATTGAGTGGTCTAAGGTCCTAACTGAAGCTTTGGAATAAATTGGTGGAATTGTCACAATTACTTATATAATTATAGTATATGCTGAGATTATAATAATTGAAAAAATCTAATCTAATTGACAATTGTCACCAAATCTTATTCATTCAAGGGCAGGGTATTATGCTGCTTAGTTAACTTTAAATTCAAAGCAAAATTTTATCCCCCAAAGATTTTATCCCTCTTCATATTTATAGTATGAGTAAAGATTATTCTGTTTCCTGAGTTGTGTGGGATTTCACTTGCTGTTTTGATGCCCTCTGGGAAAAGATATACAGAGCACAATCGAAGAAGTCTTTTCTGGTCCAAACCTCCTTGTGTCATCAGGGAATACATGTATTCAGGCATTGAAGAGAAAGAGAATCTAATCCCATTGCTGTCCTTTGTTCATGTGAGCAAGAAAATGGGCTGTGTTAGACTCTTAAGATAAATATGTTGAATATATTGGTCAAGAAACCACTATGTTCCTAAATAGTCAAATTAGCAATTTAGATATGAAGGTTAACACATTTATTATACATCATGTATTTAGTAAACATATGGCAGGTTCTGCAGGGAACTGCAGGTGTTCACTAAATATTTGCCATAGTTGATGAGGCTGCCTTAGCATTGGGGATAAATGAGAATTACCTCCAGAAAATGTATGTACTCTCCAATGTTGGTTGCCAAGTTCTTGTGGGATTTCAACCTGAGCTACCTTGCTCTACATTGCCCTCATTCTGGACAGAGCAGAATTCACATTCCCAATTTTAGTGATTATAAAGCAGAAGTATTTCATGTTGGTCTATAATTTAAATTATAATAATTTTAAAATGAAATGCTGGTAAATTTTAATGTAGAGTGATAGGTGATTAATAATTGGGTTGAAAGAATATAGCCTTCATTAAGCAAAATGAAAATGTTTTCAGGGATTTGTGATACATTTGATATGAAGACCTTATACAACAAAGAAAGAAATAGTTTTACATTTGATTCACAAAGAGTGCTGTTGTAGGCACCATGCTGAATGAATTTAAAGATGCTTTCCACACAGCTCCTCCCAATATTTTGAGATGGTAAAATACGCACACAAAAGGGCTGAAATCCAGTGTTGTGAGTGCTCTGTTCTATGGAAGAGGCTCAGAGAAAATGCTGTGGGTTTTTCTGTTATTAATAGCTAATATTTATTGATCTGTATGCTGAACAGTCACCTGAAAACTTTAAACTTTATTATTTCTTTTGACCTTTACAAAATTGATGAGGTTTTTATTATTATCTGCATTTTATAGATGATGATACTGAGGTTCAGGGAAATTTAATGATTTGCTAACTGCTGTAGAATCACGTGGGGCATCCAAGGTTCAAACTCAGGCAGTTTGGCTGCAGACAAAGTAACCGTTGTATTTCCAGCCTCAGACGGAGTAGAGCAGTTACTGCTGGATGCAGCGGTGCCGAGGTAGGGAGGGGGAGGTGAGTGTTACTAAAATAAAGCACCAACAAAGAGGCTTTCCTCCAGGTAATCTTCAGTCTTTCTTTTATACAGAGTAGGGAGAATTTCATTGTGCTTCCTCCTTGGAATTACAGATCCTGAGTATGAAGACTTCGTTTATAATCCCAATTTAGCAATGGCCTCCAGCTGTTCTGAACTTCAGAATGCTGCGTGATTGACTCAAACTGACAGTGATGAACACATTTTGGCTGACACTTTACCAAAATTTGGGTTTATTTATCTCATTAATATTTTTCTTTAGGCAAAATATATTTGTAATGCCCTTTCTATTTATAAAATGGAAACGCTTCCTTTCTTGAGTCAGATGACCCTCTGTGACAGGCTGAGAAGCAGAAGATATGTGCTTTAGATGCCTCCTTAGCCAGTTCTAGAAATGCAATCTTTTTGTAAAAGGATGTAAGTCTGAATCAGGGTAGCACTCCCTAGATACCATTTTTTTTCCCTAATGCATTGGTTTGAGCAGAAGTTGCATGCATTCCTAAAGGAGGATTCCTGCTATGCACACCACAGTTCTGAACATGGCTCCTGATAGAGGATGTGACCAAGATGTCATACCGGGTTTCTTTTCACTGACAAGCCTTCTCAAGGTATCAGACTAAAGCTACATTCTAGCCCTGAAACAGATATTTGGGCTTCTGGTGCTATAGTTATTTTGTTCTTTTTAAAAAATAACTCCCCCAATGGGCTGTCTTATTGAGAACCAGGTAAATAAGCCATATTTGTGATATATGCTTTCCATCAGGAAGATTCAAATACACTGAAAATCCAAAGGTGAAAACTGAATTTATTTTTTAAATGTATGAATATATTTTTTAAAAATATTCTTAAAGCAGAATTGTTACTTAGCAACAGGTGTGGGCTTGTGCATCTTGGTTTGAGTATGTCCAAGCATGAGGAAAAAATTGGGGGAGATTAAGTTTAAAAAAGGAAAATGTAATTATTCTTGAAAAGGAAAATCCCTAAAGAGGAAATTCTTTGATAAGTCCTTACAAAAAGTTTTGTTGTCCAGGTGTCTCATGCGACAAATGCCAAATGTATGTCAATTACCTGGGTAAGTTAGCCAGAAGTATTTTGTTCAATCTGAAGTCATTGCTTCAACTTCACATTGTTTACAGAGCAATCTTGATTAACAGAGACTTAGGGTACTGCTTTTTCTCAGGCAATTTTCCCCAATCCCCAGCACTGTTAGATGTCTTGTCTACTCTTGACTACCCTTATGGTAGTCTTGAAAACTCTAGCCCAATAATTATCATCCTTGGAGATGATGCAATGCTATATTATATGAGGATCCACTGAGTATTTAAAACGTATGGGTCATGTCTTCAGGGGCTTCCTAAGAGAGCCAAAGAGGAGGATGATAAGTAGCCTCAGTCTGTGTGTTTGGCACCCTCATGGACACATAGTATTATACACATATAACGATATTTATTTCTCTGTTATTAATAATCACACACATAATCACAATAGTGGTTGCACTGGAATTGGTGGTATGTCAGTATCTTAGCATATGGTGGACTAGTTGGGACCATGGTAAGTGTGAAGGGTGAGGTTGCTCAGATTCTGTGAATGAGAGAAAAGGAGGCGCTATTTCATGGCTTGTGAGACAGGGAAAGGAGGAAATGGACACTGGAACAGAAGAGCGAAGCCAGGGCCCTGGGCAAGTAGCTTTCAGGTAGGAGTTTCAGGGAACTAAGAAGACCTTCTGAAGAAAGGGAAAAGTATAGTCAAAAGTCAGGGCACTTACTACCTTAAACATCAGGTTAGAATTTGGTTTTACAAACTGGTTAGGGGGATGGGACCATTTAGAGCTGAGATTGAGAGTGTCAACTTCACTTCTGATAAATCTCTGAGGACACGAGTCTTGTTTATTTAAGATAAATTCCAAATAACCAAGCAAACAGATTTATTATCGGAAAAAAAAAATCTCATTTACAACATGGGAAAAAAAAAAACCAAAAACCTTTCTACCATGGTTACAAGGCCTTAAATTTGTAATTTGCAAATTCCTTTTTTAAAAAGAGCTAGCTGTTTTTCTGAGTCCTTAGTAGATGGCAGGCCTGTGCTAAGTGCTTTACATATATTTTCCTTTGTGATCACATAAGTAACTCATTGTGTTTGTGAAAGCAATGACTTAATCCTATTCATATAGGCCCAAATGACCAAGTCTCCATATGGGAGAGGATCTCCTGCAGAGCCTAGAGAACAATGTCATGTCTCTTTAGGCCTGTTTGACAAAAGCAGTAAATTTTGTTCCAAAAGCTATGTGGCTACAGATACTGTGAGCAGCAGGAAAGCCTTTTCACAGTTCAAGGAATCTTGCTGCCTGAAATGAGAGCTGCCAGGGATGGCAAAATATCAAGTATTTTCTTCCATTACTACTTTATATTAGAATAAATTTGCTAACCAATCCATTGCACGAGTCTCCCAACAAATAGCCTATATTTTAATATCTACATGGAGGGGATGTTCTTTAAAAAGTTATATTCTATCAGATTTTACATTCTGTTTTTTTTTTTTTTTACATTTTTGTATCCAAATGCACAAAAGAAAGGTCAAAATTCTAATTGGAAATGTTTTCAGTAAAATTCATTTTTAATGATAAAATTAGGTAACCTTATTCTTTTCATAGGCTATTTTTCCTCCAAGATCACACAGGGGTTTTTAAATATATTGCCTTGAATGTCAAGTTTAATTCTTTGGTGCTGGACTAAAGACAAGACGAACAAATTAGAAAAGTGTTCTGATAATAACCGACCACAAGAAGACAAAAGGATTGGCTTTGAATTGAAAAGATTAAAGGAACTGTACTCATTTAACCTGAAGAGAATGGTTATTTAATGATAATCTTTATATACACATGCATGACTGCTGTGCAGGAAATGGCCAATGCTGTTTTCTATCTTTACTTGAAAAAATAATAGGAAGAAATGGTATTAAGCAGCAGCATAAAAGATTGAATTCATACTTAAAAAGGGACCCTGACAAAGGGATTATTAAATATGTGAAAGACAATCTGAATGTTTTCTCTAGAGGTTAAACAAAAGTGAAATAGGTATCATCTACTTGCCTATTTGAGATATGGTCTTGCCTTGATGTCAACAGATTTATTTAGTACATTCAAAGATTTACTTAGGGTTCTGATATTTTATTTTATTCCATTTTATGGGTTTTTTGGCATTTGCATTTGTGAAACATACTACTAAAAAGCATTAGAACCTGGGAAATGAGTTCAGCCAGGACCATAAAAAAAATCCATTGTTGTGTATGGCTGGTCTGAAGTAGCCTCTTCAATTTATAGGAGGCAGGGTAACCCCTGAGATACTTGGAACTTTCAGATTTTCACTGGAAATTATTTTTTAATCTTCTAAAAGAAATTGAGAGAAAGGTGAATTAATTAATCAGTGTGATTGACTCCTTAAAATAAATAATATGAATTTATTTTGAGTATAATGATATTTATAAAATAAATTTCAAAATGGAATTTTGGATATTGGTCTTTTTAATGGAATTCTTGGAATGGAATTTAGTGGTCACATATAACTAGATGACACATTTATCTTTTTTTAAAGAACTGTTTTAGATTTGCAGAAAAGTTGTAAGGATAGAACAGAGAGTTCTCATACCCCAGCTTCTTCTATTAATAGCATCTTACATTAGTTTAGTGCGTTTGTTATGATTAATGAATCAATATTGATACATTATTATTATTATCTAAAGACCATACTTTATACAGATTTCCTCGACTTTTATCTAATGTTCTTTTTCTGTTCCAGGATCTCATCCAGGATACCGCTTTACATTTAGTCATTGTATTTCCTTAGGCTTCTCTTGTTTGTGACAGTTTCTCAGACTTTCCTTAACAATTGATGACTTTGAGGCACCCTGATCAGGTGTTTTGTAGAATGTTCCTCAAGTGGGGTTTGTCTGCTGTTTTGCTCACGATTAGACTAAAGTTACAGGTTTTTGGGAGGAAGATCACAGAAGTGCCATTTTCATCACATCATATCAAGGACTTACTATCTAATTCTAGTTGATACCTTAATCACCTGGCTGAGGTAGTGCTTGTCAGGTTTCTCCAAGGCAAAGTTACTCTTCCTCCCCTACCCGGCCCCTTGCCCCCTATTTATACTGTACTCTTTGGAAGGAAGTCACTCTATGCAGCTCATACTTCAGGAGTTATCGTCTACCTCCTCAAGAGCAGAATATCTACATAAATTATTTGAAATTCTTCTGCATGAGAGGTATGTTTCTTCTCCCTCATTTATTCAATCATATATTTATATCAGTATGGACTCAAAGATACTGTGTTTATGCTATAAGGTATACTCCAATATTACTTTACTTATTTGTTGCTCAAATTGTACCAGCTTTGATAATTGTGAATTTTAGATTAACTAGTATACTCCTTTGACATTCCCCCATTAATTTTTTAAAAACATTTTACTTTCTAGCACTTCAGGATGTTCATATTATGTTTCCTGCCTCAGTCCTAGAACCAGCAATTTCTCCATATATCCCTGGTTCCTTTTACTGGACAATGGTACTAGAAACCAAGATCTGGGTGCTTGATGTACCCATTGCTATTACGTGTTATTGCTTTTAGGCCCACTGAGCTTATAGAGGAAGGAAAAGTATGATATTCATTAACCTGCTTATATATACATATTTATAATATTTATTTGTGTAACTATATTAAGCTAAATGAGTTCATACTGATGTTTCTAACTCTGCTCCAATACTACATGGATCAAAGCCACCTCCTTTCCTAGTTTACTTATAAACTCCAACTCTTTTAGAGAACAATCTGGCTTCAGGTACATTTTTGTAAATATTTTCTCCTAGTGTATGACTTGTCTTTCTAGTCTCTTAACAATATCTTTTGCAGAGCAAAAGTTTTTTATTTTAATACAGACCAACTTATCAATTTTTTTTCTTTTATGGATCATATTTCTGGTGTTATATCAGTAAACTCATTGCCAAACCCAAGGCCATATAGATTTTCTCCTATTATTTTTTTCTAAAACTTTTGCTGGTTTTCATGGTCTTTCAGCACTATTTTCTCTGTTCAGTTAATTTTTCTGAAAGATGTAAGATCTGTATCTGAATTCATTTTTTCCCCACAATTGTTGTAGCACCATTTATCGAAAAGAATACTGTCTCTATTGAATTTTCTTTGCTTCTTTGTCAAAGATCAGGTGACTTCATTTCTTGATTAAGAAACTACATCAAGAGGGGCACCTGGGTGGCACAGCAGATGGGCGTCTGCCTTCGGCTCAGGGCGTGATCCCGGCGTTATGGGATCGAGCCCCACATCAGGCTCTTCTGCTATGGGCCTGCTTCTTTCTCTCCCACTCCCCCAGCTTGTGTTCCCTCTCTCGCTGGCTGTCTCTATCTCTGTCAAATAAATAAATAAAATCTTAAAAAAAAAAAAGAAACTACATCAAGAAATACCAATTACAGATTTCATAGATTGTAGGTTTATTGATAATGTATAATGAAAGTTTATTAGGTATTTAGAGAATTTGCCTGAGCATTTATTAAAACAAAAGAGTGAAGGGGAACAGAAAAAGAGATATTTATAAAGAAATGAAATAAATCAATGTCATATCTGGATCTCTACACTTTTAGATTGTAACTAAGTCTATGGAATAGAAGTGGTTTCATCTGACACCAAGTTAAAGAAGAACAAAGAAAAGAAGCATCTAAACATTCTATATATTTATTGTAAATAGGAGCCAAGAGTGGACTAGGTATAGCCTTGAAGTCAGGTTAACTATGCTGAGGTGTGGCCTGCACATAAGATGAACTAACACCTCAGTTGTGATGGTTAATTTTATGTCTCAACTTGACTGGACCAAGGGGTGTCCAGATTATCAATCAAATACTATTCTAGGTGTTTCTGTGAGGGTGTTTTTGGACAAGATTAACATTCTAATAGACTGCATAAATCAGATTGCTTTCCATAATGTGAATGGACCTCATCCACTCAGCTGAAGGCCTGAATAGAACAAAAAGGCTGACCATCCCCTAAGAGAATTCATCTTGCCTCATGACCTTCAAACTGAACATTGATTCTTCCTAGGTTCTCAAGCCCACCAGCCTTTGACTGGAACTATACTATTGGTTCTCCTGCCTCTCCAACTTGCTGACTCACTCTGCAGATCACTGGACTTGCCAGCCTCAATTATTGTGTAAGCCAATTTCTTATAATAAATCTCTTCATATCTCTATCTATCTATCTATCATCTATCTATCTATCTACCATCTATCTATCTATCATCTATCTATCTATCTACCTATCTACCTATCTATCATCTATCTATTATCTATCTATCATCTACCTATCTATCATCTATCTATCTATCTATCTATCTATCTATCTATCTATCTATCTATTATCTATCCTACTGGTTCTGTTTCTTACTAATACATCAAGTTTCCTTTTACATTCCTGTTAAGTAAATATACATTTCTATTTTGTAGAACCCAATTATCATTTTGTAAAACATAAGTCATCTTGTCAGAAGAATTCTTTATGGGCAATTGGCTGTAGGCTACAATAGGACTACATTCCCCTTCCCATTCTCCTTCCTGATATCCCAGGATAAAAAGCCATAGCCCCATAGCCATGCTGGCTGGGGAAGCCTGAGTCACACACCTTAGTCTGCTTTTTTTTTGCTACCATTGCATTGTCTGGGTTATGTTAATTTTGCAATATTAACTAATCCAGCAAGGTTGTGCTGATAAGGAAAAAGGCCCAAGGTTCCCAGAGGAGGAATGTGTGGCTGAGAAAGCAGAATACCATTTCATTCTTTTCCTGCTCTTGAGTGGTGGATGTGACTGATTTTAGAGTTGCTAAAAGGTAACTCACCTCTGCAGTTAAACAGGGTCCTAGAATTTGAGTGTTGGAAGTGAAATTTGCTCAAGGAAAAGATCCAAGTTTTCATTCTGCTTGAACGGAAGAACAAGATTAAAAGAAAAATGACTGTATTGAGGACAGAAGACAAAACTCCATTTCACCTCAGTCTGTTTTAGCAGTTAATTTCTTCTCAAGAGGGACATTAAGTCTTTTTACCTGGCAGACAGGCTCTAGCTGTTTAAACCCAGTGTGGGCCATGGGATGGAGTGAATGATTAGATTTTTGCATTAGTCATAGAAAGACAAGGTACATATTATTTTCCTCTGTGTTTCATCATGAAATATAGGCTATCCTTCCACTGAGTATTTGTTTAACCAGGTCATAGGAATTCTTAATTCAGAAAGAGGAAAAAAACAGCATATGAGAACTAAGACCAACATACTTTAGAACATTTGCAGGTGTTTCTGGACAACAGGAACACACTTGGTTACTCACCCTGTGCTTCACCAATATCTTGGCTTATTTTAATCAGTCATTCTGTCCAATGCTTTCAGCTCAGAAGTGAATTCTGTGACAAAGAATTATTGTGAATTTTTCATTTCAGAAAAAGTCTGTACATTTTTATAGACAATAAAAGTGCTATTTGTTTTTAATAAGCTTCAAACTTATAGTAATTCCAAATGATATGTGAAAATAATTGGAAATACATTATTTAATGAATTTTTAGGTTTTTACCTATATTTAAACTTCTAGTCAAAATTCAATAATTTAAAAGTATTAGAGATTTAAGGAATGTTCCACAATGTCAACCCTTGCTTCCACACCAATTTTTACAATTTGGAAACACATTTTAATGTTTCTGGTACATTATTATGATTACAGAGCCTTATTGAGAACTTTTAATTTTGTCACTCACCTCATTTTGCCAATTGTCCATTTATTTTTTGATTCAAAGTTATGTGTACCTGATATAATAAAATTTACATTTCAGAGAATGCAAATATCTGGTCCTAGTCAAGTCTGTGACCATGAATATAACCTTGGCATAGAGTCCATATAACCCACTGCCTAGTTATAGTTCTTAATGCTTAAAAACATACTGGAGCACAAAGACTCATCAGTAAATACTTGCATGGACTGTCCCACACCCCACCCTGGCCAGAATTCAGCGGGAAAATTATAACTACTTTTTCCCTACTGAGAGGAAGGATACTGTAGATTAATCAGTCTGGCCCACATTATAGGGGAAGATGCTGAGAACAGTTCCGGGAAAACGGTGGTGGTATTTCAGTAAAACAAGAATACATTTTTGATTACTAGAAATGAAAAAATGCGTTTTAGTGAAAAGGCAATATTCTCTCTTGTCATCAGCACAAGTTTTATAGCTCAAAAATTCACCAAATTACAAAACTACGCTAGTACCAAGAGGATTTTTCCTGCCTCGATAAAACTCAGAATTGCTCACACTTTTACCATGTATATAACTAAAAGTGATAAGAACCCTTCTTATTTGTAATATTCTTTAAAAACTGTCACATGTGTTGCATTTTCTGTGTTCAGTACTTTTGATGCTAGAGATCGTGAACTGTGCATGGCTCTTGCTTTGGTGAGGGAGCTTCCTTGCACCCCATACCATTTGGTTGATTGTTTCCAGATAAAGTTATCAAGAACTGAGAAATTCTATTAAGGGTGCTTGGATGCAGAAAGGAAATGACTCCTTTATGAAATGTATGGGCCCATTTTTAGATTTATAAAGCATTAATGTCTCTATAAAAACGTACAAAGCATTAATACACAAAACTATTTTGGGGTAGTAGCTTATTAAGTCATGGTTTCTACATGCCTTCTTGAGATATTTGTAACATACTCATTCATCTTGCATGAACACACAGCACTTCACTTAATTACTGCAGTGTACATTCATAGCACCACTCCTGATTACTAGATAGTTTTGAGAATGAAATGGTTGATGTTTCAGTTAATACATGATCAAATAAATAATATTCTCATGCAACGTGTGTCAGGCTGCCTCTTAATTTCCTTTCCAAGTAGGCATCTGGTTTTAAATCTGGCTCCATGTCAGTCTTTGAAGGGCAGTATTTGTAAGACTTAAATTTGTCCTGGCTGCTGACCTTAGCAAGGGGATGTCAGAGAAACAGTGCAATGGAGTGCTTGAGGCAGGATCACTTTTCAGAGCATTATTTAATTTTGGTTGTTGGCTCAGCTCACTCATCAGAGACTGCTATTTCCAGCTGCACTGCAAGCTCTCCCACAGTTTAATTCTTTGCTTATTTTTTTTAGAAATCCTCCATCCAAGCACCTCAGTAGTGTGCCAAAGTATGACGATGACTTCACACCTCAACTAATTCACATCTGCAAGGAGAGAAAACAATTTGCAACTGAATCCAGCCTCACTAAATACTAACAAATTCCCCTTGCTTGTCAGCCATTCTGGAGATTACTCAGCAAACCCAGATTTTGTCAAGAAATGTACATATGATATGATATGCATATGCAATATGCAAATGCAATATGCTACATCAAATTTATTGATTTGTCTATTGACATTATGTTTAAGTGAGAGTCTTTATACAACTCATGGATTAAATGAAATCTTGTGCTAAAAGCACCTAAATAGAAAAATTATGCATACTTAGCATTTATACTATTATGATATATTCACCCTAGATACACACAAAATAGGAATACCTTTATCCTCCATATATTTATTAAATTCCCTATGTTACTGCTATCTTAACTTTTCGAACATCAGAACCAATGTTATTAGTCTTAGCTGATGTTAGTATCTAAAAATGTCCTTAAATAAAGTGTTCTTTCAGAAAAATATAAATATTGATCAAGCACTCCATATAGAACAGGGACCGATCTAGACTTTGAAGATACAGCAGAAAATAAGATTAGCAGAATCTTGGCTTTCATGGAGTTTGGGTTTCTCTTTCCATCTCTGCTCTCTGTCATGTGTGTTTATGTGTATGCAGGGGAGAAAATTAGTAAACAAATAAGTGAAAAGTTATGTATAAAGGGGCACCTAGATGGCTCAGTCGGTCAACCATCCAACTCTTGATTTCAGCTCAGGTCATGATCTCAGGGTCATGAGTTTGAGCCCTGCATTGGGCTCCATGCTGGGCGTGGAGCCTGCTTGGGATTCTCTCTCCCTTTTCCTTTGCCCCTCTCTCTCTGTGCCTCTCCCCCAACTCATGCACCCTCTCTCTCTTTCAAAAAAAGTTATGTATAAAATTAGATACTAAGAAGTATTATCCAGAGAATAAAATCAGATTATGTGACAGGGAGTCACAGTGTCTACTTTAGATTCAGTGATTTATTAGTCAGGGAAGGAGTTTTTGTGGACACATTTAAGTGTCTTTAGACAAAAAGCCAGGTACCGGAGGATCTGATAAAAGAACATTCTGGGTGGAAAGGAGAGCTCTTTTAAAGTCAGAAGGCAGCAAAGAATGGATGAAAAGAAGTAGTGGCTGGAGTGTAAGAGATGAGGGGAAAAGGAGGAAGAGCAAAATTTGAATATACAGATCAATCATACATACCTTGTGCACTGTGTATCAGGCACTAGGGTAAACATTTTTCATGTATGAACTCTTTTCATCTTCATTACAGCCTATGAGCCGAATACTAACATTATCCTCATATTGTAGATGAAGAAACCAAAGCACAGAATGTTATAATAGCTTGTCTCAGGTCACACTGTGGTGATCTCACTCTGTGTTGTCTGTCCTCAGACATTCCACTAAGTGAAGAGTTTGGATTCCATTCTAAATGTGAGGAGAGGATTGTACTGGAAAGTTTGACCAGGAGGGCGATTTGGTCTGCCTTCCATTTGAAATGGTTAGCCATTATGGTTTAGAGATGGATTGTGAGTTGGGGACAGACAAGAGTGGAAGCAGAACGATTGCTTGGGAGACCATTGTGACAGTCAAGCATGAAGTATTAGTGGCTGATCCCAGTATGGGAACATGGTAGTAGTGCATATGTCACTGGATTTGAGACACGTTTTGGAACAAAGCCAAGAAGATTTACTGATGGATTCAGTGTGAGGGGTAATGGAGAAAAAAAAATAACTCCTATTTGATCTAAGTAATTAAGAAAAATATGATAATGGTTCATATTATCATGATAATAGTATATAACATTCATAGAGTGACTACTGTGTGTTGCAGGCATGGTTCTAAGCATTTGTAAGTATACTAACTCATTGAAACCTCATCACAACTCTAGGAACTTACTATCATTATATCCTGTCTTTACAGATGAGAGAGCTAGGATACCAAGACAGTAAATAGTTTGCCCAAAGTCACACAACTAGTTAAGTGATGGATTTGAACCTAGGGCACTTGGCTGTGTAATTTGTTATGTCCAGACTCTCATTTGCTGTCATTTCCTGGGTCCACTGGCTGAAGAGCTGGCTTTTCTGGGGAGGGGAAGAAATCAAGAGTCCCATTGGCTATGTTAATGTTGACATGGCTACTAGACATCCATGTGAAGGCGAAATCAGGCATTTGGAAATATGAATTTGAAGTTCTGTGGAGAGATAAGGACTAGTGACCTAGATTTGGAACTCTTGAGCATATGGATGGCATTTAAAGCCATGGATCTGGATTTTATCACCTATAATAATAAAAGGTTATATGTGCTATTATATATACTGACTAATTTATTTTCATAATTACTTGAATTAGAACTATTGTCTAACTACTGTCATTCTCATTTTTTATAGATTAGAAAATTGAAGCACCGAGTAGTTATGCCATACATTGTGAGAATTAAAAGAGGTATATTAAACTTAATGCTTAGAACATAAATATTTTTAAATGTTAGCTATTAGTAATAAGAGTAGTAGTCTCTACTGTCATCTCATTTTTATGTGTATTGTCTAAGCGAGCACAGTATCCAATAAATAAAACTTAAACTGCATGAAGGTCTCAAGTTGGTGAAAGAAAAGCAAAAAAGCAGAGTTCATCATTCGTTATGTCTTTGCTGCTAAAAGAACATAAGAAAGTGAATGATCATTCTGGGAGAGAAGAGGAATTTGGCAAAAATAATTTAGGACAGATTGTTTTGCATTGCAGCTCACTATATTTAAATATTAAATATATTTAATAGATAAATAGGACAAAATATTTTCTGTGATTATTGCAGTATGGATCATTTTCTCATTTTTCTCTACATCTCTAAAAAATTATTTTGAATTTAGGGGTCTTGCCGACTTTTCCTTAACTCTGCATTGTTTTGTGACTACCTTCAATGTAGGTGAAATGGTACAAAATTTAGAATAGGAAAAATATTTTCTCTACAAATTCTGTTTTGTTTTGTTTTTAATCCTGGGAATTTACATGGTGTGCTAGTGTCAGTGGTTAGTTTTTCACAAACTTGTTTCCCCATCTCTCTTTTTTTCCCCAAAGAGTTGTTCCTATTTCTCAGTCCATCTGGCACATCTGTATGATGGTATCACTGCAGGTGCTGTGCTGCTAATACAGGATAAATTTCCCTGGGTAGTGGCGCTGAACGACTCTTTTTCTTGAGTCATTCAAAACAAGACTGGCTATATAAACCGCTAGAGAATACATACTGTAGGAAACGAGATTACCTAATCATCTCTTGCATCTCTATTTTTTGCTTTTCCACAAATGGCTGGTAACATGAGCAGTCACAGTTATGGATTTCATTTTTTTCCATATCATACTTACTGTTTGGTTTTGATTTCCCAGGTAGTGAGGATGATAGTGCTTTTTAAAAAATTTATTTTGATGTTTTAGAATTTTATAGTTGAGTTCATTTGATAGATAAAATACTAGTTTTCTGGACCACTGTGGATACTATTAATACAAGCATGTCAGAAAGAAGGGGACTCAAATCACGCCTATCAGCATCTACAGGTCAGTACGAAGTGTAGCTTCACCTTAAGTTACAGACTCTGTTCCGTATGAAGTAGATTCTTAATTTACTTGTTTAAAGTTAAATTTTATTTTTATTGAAATAATATACATATATAGTTTATAACTCAGACAGTCCTTCAGAGTTTATCATTCATATAGCAGTCTTCTATCTACCCTTTCAAATACCTGAATCTTGCTTCCCAGATGCAACTGTATTTCTGATTGTTCTTGTATCTTAATATTCCTAAATAAAAGGGCTTTGACATTTTCTCTTAGGTTGCCACTATGGGTGAAGATGATTTAGCTTGTCTACAAAAACTGTTTGCTGCAAAAATATGTCCATTCTCCATTCTTTTAATAAAAGCATGTTGAAAATTTTGGTTAAATCACTATTCAGTGTTTATAATTATGACTACATAGTTATTGTTCAAGGCTAAGGCATATATCCAAGCTTGGATGCTGTGTTTATATTTCATATCTTTATATTTTCATCTCAGAATTAGAAATATCTTCAAAAAACCATTGATTATGTTTTATTTCCTTTATTTCATATGTAGTTTCAGATGTACAACAAAGTGATTCGACAGCTCTATATGTTATGTTATGCTTACTATCTGTGTAGTTACTATCCGTCGCCACACAATGCTATTATAACACCATTGACTATATTCCCTATGCTGTACCCTTCATCTTCATGACCTATTCATTCCACATCTGAAAGCCTGTACCTCCCACTTCCCTTTAAAATTTCAGGCGTTCAGGTATATTCAGGTACTGAAAATAATAGAACAAATATACATGTATATATCACCCCATTTAAGGAGTAAAATTTTACAAATACCACTGAAGCCATCGATAAACTGTTTTTGTTTTTGTTTTTTGATAAACTGCTTTTTGATCACATTTCCCTTCCTGCCCATTAGAGGTAAATACTATAAAATCTTTGCTTATTTATTACTTCTGTGAGATATTTCCAGTATATATTCCTAAGCAACATATTACATATTTTTAACTTTGTATATTGCATCATGCTGTATGTATTCTTGTAAACCTCGCTTTTCTACACTGATGGGTTTTTGAGATTTCTAATGCATTGTAGCTCTATTTCATTTTATTATTATAAATATCTCATCAAGCATCTACACACACAATGCATTTATTCTTCTTATTTTTTGATTTGCATTTAGTTTACAATCAAAATTTAGCCATAAAAATGTTGTCACAATAATTCTGGTACATGTCTCCTTGTCCATTAAGTGGAATTTTTATAGGATTTATACTTATAAATGGAATTGGTAAATCATGGGGCTCAGTTTTAATAGATAGTGTTGAATATCTCTCCTGAGTAGTTAAGACAGTTTATAACCCCATTAGCACTGTAAGTGTTTTCCAATAGTTTCTTTTATTTATTTATTTTTTATTCAAGCATAATTAAGATACAGTGTTATATTAGTTTCAGGTGTACAATATAATGATTCAACAATTCTATACATTTCTCAGTACTCATCAGGATAAGTGTACTCTTAATCCTCTTTATCTGTTTCAGCCATCCCTCTACCCACCTTCCCTCTGGCAGCCACCAGTTGGTTCTCTGTATTTAAGAGTCTGCTTTTTTGTTTTCTATTTTGTGCCTCTATGAGTTTGTTTTGTTTTGTTTCTTAAATTCCACATGTGAGTGAAATGATATGGTATTTGTCTTTCTCTGACTTGTTTTACTTAGCATTATACCTTCTAGGTCCATCCATATTGTTGCAAGTGTCAAGATTTCATTTTTTTTATGCCTGAGTCATATTCCAGTGTATATGTATACCACATCTTCCTTATCCTTTCATCTATTGATGCACTTGAGAATCCCAGATTTCAAGATATACTACAGAGCTGTAGTAATCAAAACAGTATGGTACTGACACAAAAATAGACACATAGATCAGTAAAACAGAATAGAGAAACCAAAAATTAACACACACTTTTATGGTCAATTAATCTATGACAAAGAAAGCAGGAATACACAATGGGGAAAAGATGGTTTCCAATTATTTCTTACCCTTATCTACACTTAATTTTTTTGCCTATCTCTTGCATGTGAAATATTCTTTTATTTTGTACTTCCACAATTATTTTTTTGAAGATTTTTATTTGTTTATTTATTTATTTATTTATTTGACAGAGAGAGAGAGAGCACAAGCAGGCAGGGTGGAGCAGGAGGAGAGGGAGAAGGTGAAGCAAGTTCCCTGCTGAGCAGAGAGCCAAATGTGGGGCTCAATTCCAGGACGGTGGGATCATGACCTGAGCCAAAGGCAGACGTTTAATGACTGAGCCACCCAGGTGTCCCATGTACTTCCGCAATTATTAATGAGGATTTCTCTTCCTAGTTTTATTGGCCATTGGGCTTTTTCACCTGTGGATTTGCCCATTTGTGGGTCTTGTTTGTCTCTTACTTATTTATTTTTGGGAAACCTTTTATATTTTGAATTTTAATTATTTCTTTTAAACTTTGAAAATGTATTTGACTATGCTATAATTTATCAATTAATTTTCTTTATAATGTCTTTTGACATTTGATCATTTCTAATTTTAAAATAGTTAAATTTGTCAATCTTTTTCCATGTTTTGCATTTTTCTGTCCTGTGTAAGACTCTTCATACACCAAAGTTGTAAAGATAACCATTATTTTCTTCTGATTTTTATGAATTGTTTTCAAGATCTTTATTCCACCTGTGATTGATTTTCAGGTACATTGCAAGGCTAGGTATAATTTTATTATTACTGTATGAATAACCATGCCCTGGCATACTTTCTAGAGTTCATCATTTTCTGACTGATCTACAAGGCCACCCCATCAAGTATCAATTTATTTATACATGTAGTATTTTCTGGAAATTTAAATCTATTCTGTTCCATTGATTTATTTTTCTATTTCTATGTAATTACAACATTCTTTTAAATATTGTAGTCTTAAAAGAAGTTCTGATATCTGGTAGAATGAAATCTTCCTTCTATACAAAGCCCTCATATTTTTCCTTCTCTTTTTTCTTGCTTTTTTCTATTTTTCTTCTTTCTTCTTTCTCTTCTTCTCCTTCTCCTCTTATTTCTTTTTATTAACTTCTTTAACCTCCTTTCTTTTTATTTAATTATTTTGTTATTATCACCATATCTCGAAATATTACTCTCATTTCACTATTTTTTTGTCATTTTTTACAGGCTTTCCACAATTAAAGATGGTCTTTGAGTTATTTCCTCCTCCCATCTCTGCCATGTCAAATATGATCTTCCTATTCTATCCCTCGGATAGAATTATGTATTAATTTTGGTCAGATTAATATTCAGTGTTTATATTATTAAAACATGTAAGAATGCTATTAAATTAATGATTATTCTGCCTTTCCCAAAAAACTTTTTGTTTTCTCTATCACTAATAATTATCTTGTGTTTTCATTTCTTATATTTCCATGCATCCATGCATTCAAGTCACACACTTTGCCCATTATCTCATTCCCTTTGCAAGGCACTCAGATGCCTCAAGTATTCTGTATATTTTATTTTGATGAACGCCTAGACTACTTTGACTGTTCCACTCTGAGCTGGTGTATAGCAGTCATTCCTAAATTTAGATAAAGCATCAACCTAGGCATTCCCTGGGTGTTTCTCTCTTCTACATCCAGTGACTTTCATTCTCTGAGTTTACTCCTTGTTTCGGTGAAGTACATACTCTAGTAGCTTCTTTTGTTTTTTTTTTAAGATTTTATTTATTTATTTGACAGCGATAGAGACAGCCAGCGAGAGAGGGAACACAAGCAGGGGGAGTGGGAGAGGAAGAAGCAGGCTCATAGCGGAGGAGCCTGATGTGGGGCTCGATCCCATAACGCCGGGATCACGCCCTCAGCCAAAGGCAGACGCTTAACTGCTGTGCCACCCAGGTGTCCCACTCTAGTAGCTTCTTAATAGAAGGTGCATAAGTAATAAATCTGTTCAGATGTTGTCTGTTTGATGATGTCTTTATTCTACTTTTACAAGGATTTTAAGACTTTTTTATGCAATGCATTTTAAATTGATAATCATTTCTTCTCAAAATGTCATTGCATTGTCCCATTTTCTTTTAGCTTCCAGCATTTTGTTTAAGAAATATGATGCCATTTGGTTCCTGAATATTTAATGTGACTTGATTTCTTTTTTCTTGAAGGTTTTGAGTTTTGTGGGTTTTTTTCTCTTTTCCCTAATGTACTGAAATTTCACTGTGATGTGTTCTGGTGCATGTCTTTTTCATTCATTTTGGTGAAAAGTCGTTGTTAAATCTGGATAATTGCTTCATGATTTTCTGATTATTCTCTCCTTTGTTTTACCTCCTTGGTTGTTAGTTTTTTGCATGATCATTATTTTTTAAAGTTATCTCCTATTTTCCATTTCTTTGTATTCTTCTTCTACATTTTTGTTGTCTTCAACTCTATCTTCTGATTTTTCTATTTTCAAAATTTCTACCATCAACTTTTCATTTCCATGAAACCTCACATTTTTTTGAAAGCTCCTTTGGTAGAAATCTACTACTTTATTTTATATTTATTATTCTTAGCTCTTAGAGAATACAGTGTTAGATTTTCCTATTTTCGTATTGTCTCCAAATCTCCTGTTTTTTCGGTATATATCTTTTCCGCTAATATCTGATGATATCTTTATGTCTGCTCATATTTAGTGTCGTAAGGACTAAACAGCCAGTTGGAAAATTTGATCATTAATCTATACATTAGCCAGTCAACACAGAGTAGATTTCTTTATACCAATTAAAATTTTGGGGGCCAGTTTCTATAGAAAATAGCTCTTTAATCTCCTACCTGGGATATATGTTTATCCTAATATTCCAAGTTATATGATACCTCCAATTTCCACACCTTTCTAGAATGTGTACTAGGAATCAGATTGCTTCTTTGTGGTATTTGTTTCTGAAGACATATATGTTTCCATTTCCTCCGCTTCTTTCAGAAAGTAACCCATTACCAATGCATTCTCCATTTTTAAAATTTTTTTGCTGATTACATCTACCATTTTTTTGGTCATGTTTGTTCTTGTACTTATATGCAATTTTTGTTCTTTCTCTGTCATTTCAATGACATAGCAACATAGCAAATTTATGAATTATGCAATGGCTCTGAAAGCTTCTAGTTGGCCATGGTATATGTCCCTTGCGTTCATACTCTACTGGCCAAAGATAAATGTGTACTTCTCCCATAGGCATCTCTGTAAGTCATTTGGGAATAGGCACAGTTATATAATTCTCCTATAGAGAAGAGATGAATACTTAGTAACAGTAGTTCAACTCCCACAATAGAAAGGGAAATATACCTAATATACTGGACTTCTTATTAAGAATGCTGACATATTATTGAAAAATAATTGAAATGACAAGAAAAGTTATATTTAGGATATTTTGAATACCTCATTTATCCAGCTTTGAGAGTTTTAAATATATTTATATTTACTTAATTATAATGATTGAGGAGAAATACTGGTGATTTGGTATATTAAATATATTAAAATTTTATTTTAAGCTATTTTTCAGTGAGCTACAAGGGAACTCAGAATGACAACCAAATTGATGAAAAAATATGAACAAAGCAAGAAGTTCAAAGAGATAAAAACCATAAAAAAGAACAAAACAGAAATTCTGGAGCTTAAGAGCATAACGACTTCAATGAAAAATTCGATACAAACTGTTAAGAACAGACAAAGTCAAGCAGAGGAAGGATTCAGTGAGTTTGAAGATCACTTGAAATTACCTACTTGGAACAATAAAAACAACAAAGAATAAGAATAAAGAAAGCATGCAGGGACTGTGGGAATATCATCAAGAAAATTAATATATTAATTGTTGGGAGTCCCAAAGCAGGAAAGAATGAGAAAGTGGCAGAAAGCTTATTTTGAAGAAGAAATGGCTGAAAACTTCCCAAAATATGGGGAGGGGATTTGATATCCAAGTTCATAAAGCCCAAAGGATCTCAGATTGAACCTAAAGAGGTCTACCAAGATATATCATAATTAAATTATCAAAAGTCAAAGACAAGGAGAGAATTTTGAAAGTAGCAAGCAAGGACATCCCATAAGAATATTGGTGGATTTCCTTATAGAAATATTGCAGGCATGGAAAAAGTGAGGTGATATATTCAAAGTACTGAAAGAAAGCAAAAAACCTGCCAAGCAGGAATATTACATTCAGTAAAACTATCCTTTAAAATTAAAAAAAAGATAAAGACTTTCCCAGGCAAACAAAAACTAAGTATAAATTTCACAAATAAAGATAAATAGATAAACAAATACAGAATAATGTAATGCTGTAAGGGTGGTGTGTAAATCCCTTTTAACCCTACTTTAAAAGTTAAAAGAGAAAAGTATTAAGAATAACTATAACCACAGAAATCAGTTACTGGGCATGCAATATTAAAACAAGTAAATTCTGATATCAATAACAAAGTTTGTGGGAGGTGGGGGGTAAAAGTGTAGAGTTTTTGTATGCAATTGATGTTGTTACCAGCTCAAATACACTGTTGTAACAGTAAGTTTTATATAAGCCTTGTGATAACCACAAGAAAAAGAAAACATTACAGATATAGAAAAAAATAAAAAGAAAAGAAATTATATTGTTCCAAAAAAATCACAAAGGAGGTAAGCAAAAGAGGAATAGGGGAACAAAAATATACTACAAAATAGACAAAACAATTAATAAAATGGCAATATTAAGTTCTTACCTGCCTAGAATTACTTTAAATGTAATAGATTAAAAGTCTAATCAAAAGACATAGAATGGAAAAATGGGTATACAAAAAGATCTAACTATATGCAGTCTGCAAAAAACCCACTTTAGATATAAGGCCACAGATAAGCTGAAAGTGAAGGGAGAGAAAATGATAATCCAAAGAGAGCAGATGCTACTTAGACAAAATATACTTCAAGTCAAAAACTGTTATGAGGCAAAAAAAGTCTTTAAATAATGACAAAAGTGTCAATTCAACAAGAAGATAGAACAATTGTAAATATGTAGGTACCCAACATCAGAGCACCTAAATATACAAAGCAGAAGGAGAAATAGACAACAATACAGTAATAGTAAGAGGTTTTAATACCCCACTTAATACCAGATCATGCACACAGAAAATCCATATGGAATCAGACTTGAACTGCACTGTAGGCTGGCCAATGGATGTGAGAGACATAAATAGAACATCCTATTCAACAGAAGCAGAATACACCTTTTTCTTAAACACTTATGGAACATTTTCCAGGACTGATCATGTTAGTCACAAAACTTAAACATTTTGATACTAAAATCATTCTAAGTACTTTTTCCTCACAACAATGTAATGAAACCAGGAATTGGTAACAAAGAGAAAGTGAAAAAATATCACAAATACATGGAAATAAAACAACATATTCTTGTACCATCTTTGGATCAAAAAGAAATCAAAAGGGAAATCAAGAGATATCTCAGACAAATGAAAATGAAAACACAACATAACAATCTCATGGTATGCAGCAAAAGCAGTACAAAGAGGGAAGCTTACAGTAATAAATGTTTGAATTAAAAAAGAAGAAAGATCTCAAATGAACAACCTAACATTATACTTCAGGGAATTAGAAAAAGAACAAACTAAGCCCAAAGTGAGGGCTTAGAAGAAGTGAGGAAATAAGATTAGAGGAGAAATAATTAAAATAAAGAAAAAATAAACTAAATGAAGAATTGGTTTTTTGAAAAGAAAAAACAAAATTGATAAATATTCAGGTAGACTAAGAGAAGAAGAGAGAAGATTCAAATAAATAAAATCAGAAATGGAAGAAGAGATATTAGAACCAATGACACAGAAATTTAAAAAATCATGAGACTATTATAAACTATTATATTTCAACAAATTGGACAATCTAGATGAAATAGATGAATTCCTAGAAAAATATAATTTACCAGGACTGAATTAAAAAAAGAAATAAAAAGCATAAACAGATCAATAACAAATAAGAAAATTGAATGTATAATAAAAATCTTACAATAACAAAAAGTCAGAAGCAGGTATCTTCAAAGATGAATTCTTCCAAACACTAAAAGAAAAATTAATATCAATTTTCTTAAGCTCTTTCAAAAAATGAAAGAGA
Organism: Ursus americanus; assembly: GCF_024610735.1. NCBI lineage: Eukaryota > Metazoa > Chordata > Mammalia > Carnivora > Ursidae > Ursus > Ursus americanus. The sequence goes on along the minus strand of NC_142157.1, from coordinate 4,409,033 downwards.
AAGGAACACATTCAAATACTTTTTAGGAGGACAGCATTACCCTGGTACCAAAGACAGACAAAGCCACCACAAGAAAACTACATGGCTGCAAAGTCTCCACCAAAATATTAGCAAACTGGTTTCAACAGCATATCAAGGATCATACGTTGTGACTGAGTGGGATTTATCCCTGGAATGTAAGAATAGTTCAATATGTGCAAATAAATCAATGAGATAGTAACAAAATGAAAAACAAATCACATGATCATCTTAATAGATGTAGAAAAAAACATTTGGTGATATTCAACATGCTTTCATGGTAAAAACTCTCAACATATTAGGTATAGAAGGAACTTACTTCAACACAATAAAGGTCACATATGAAAAGCCACAGTTAACATCTGAAAAATTTTCTTCTAAAATCCAATATAAGACCAGGCTGCCCATTCTCACCAATTCTATTTAACATAATGCTGAAAATCCTAGGCAGAGTAATAGACAAGAACAAGAAATGAAAAGCAACCAAATAACAAAGGAAGAAGTAAAATTGTATCTTTTTTGCAGATGACATAAAAGTATGTATAGAAAACCCTAAAAATGTCACAAAAAATCTATTAGAATAACAGACACCAGCAAAGTTACAAAATAAAAAAGTCAATGTACAGAAATCAGTTACATTTCTAAACACGAACAAGCTATCCAAAGAGAAAATTAAGGAGACAATCCCATTTACTATAGCATTGAAAAGAGCAGAACACCTAGAAATAAACTTAACCAACATGGTGAGAGACTTACATACTGAAAATTATAAAACACTAATGAGAGAGATGAAAGCAAACATAAATAAATGAAAACATGTCCCCTGTTTATATATGAGAATTCATATTGTTAAAATGGCCATACTGCCAAAAGTGATCTATAGATTCAATGCAACCTTCATCAAAATTCCAAATAATATTTTTTATAGAATTAAAAAAAAACCCTAAAATTCATATGGAACCACAAAGACTCCAAAAAGCCAAACAATTTTAAGCAAGAGAACCAAAGCTGGAGGCATCAGTTTTCCTGTCTTCAAAATATATTACAAAACAACAGTAATCAAAACAGTATGGTACTGGCATAAAAAAGACATATAGACCAATGTTACAGAATAGAGAGCCCAGAATTAAACCTACATATAATATAGTCAACTGACCTTTGACAAAGTGCCAATAATACATAATGGGGAAAGAATAGTCTCTTCAATAAATGGTGTTGGGAAAACTGGGCGGGCACATACAGAAGAAAGAAATTCGACCTTATCTCATACCATTCACAAAAATCAGCTCGAAATGGATTAAAGGTTTAAATATAAGACCTGAAACCATAAAACTCTCAGGAGAAAACATAGGGGAAATTCTGGACATTAGTCATGGCAATCATTTCTTGAATGTGACATTGAAAACACAACAACAAAACCAAAAAGAGACAAGAAAGAATGCATCAAACTATAAAGCTCTTGCACAGCAAAGGAAACAATCGACAGCAACAAAAAGGCAATAGAATGGAATGGAATAAAATATTTGCAAACCATATATCTAAGAGGTTAATATTCAAAATATATAAATAACTCATATAATTCAATGATTAAAAAAACCAAATATCCTAACTGGAAAGTGGACAAAGGAACTAAATAGATATTTCTCCAAAGAAGATATATAAAGACATATATAAAAATGTGCTCCACATTGATCATCAGGGAAATGTGATTCAAACCACAATGAGATGTCACCTTACATCTTTTAGGTTGGCTTGTAGTAAAAAAAAAATAATAATAATAATAAATAACAAATTTTGATGAGAATGTAAAAAAAAAAAAGGAAACCCTTGTACCCTATTTGTGGGAATGTGAAGTGGTGTAGCTGCTATAGAAACAGTATGGAGTTTCCTCAAAAACTAAAATCAGAACTACTATGTGATCCAGAAATACCACTTCTGGGCATATATCCAAAGAAAATGACATCAGGACCTTGAAGAGCTATATGCATTCCCATCTTCATTAATTATTCACAATAGTCAAGACATGCATCCATCATTGGATGAACATACATACAATGAAATGTCATTCAGCCTCAGAAAAGAAGAAATCCCAACATTTTCAACAACATGGGTGAACCTGGAGGATATTGTGCGAAGTGAGATAAAAATACTGTAGAGAAAGTCAAATACTATATGATATCACTTACGTGATGAATCTAACGTAGTCAAACTCAGAAAAGCAGAGTGTGGTATGGTGGTTGCCAGAGGTTGGGAGGAGGTAGTGGTCGAAGAGTACAAAGTTCCATTTATACAAGATGAATATGTCCTAGAGATCTGGATAGCATAGTGCCTTTAAAAATACTGTATCGTATACTTAACAATTTACTGAGGGTATAACTTATGTGTTCTTACCACAAAATAATAATAACAGTAATAATAATGGTAATAATACTAGAAGAAGGAAGACAAGATGGAGAAGGAGAAAAGAAAAGGAGGTGGAAGAAGTGGAGGAGAAGGAGTTAGAGGATAAATGAGAGTAGGAGAAAATTTTAGGAGGTGATGAATGGGTTTAAGGGCTTTGATAAGGGTGACGGTTTCATGGGTGTACACTTATCTCCAAACTCATAAAATTGTACATATTAATTATGCACAACTTTTTGTGGATTACAAAAAAAAGGAAATGGGATTTTTCTTGAAATATGCTTTCCTTTAACAGCGTGGTAAGTAAAATATATGTGTGTATGTTTTATACACGTGTGTATTCATGTGTGGATGTTTGTTTTATACAATAGTAAATACATTGTGCCAAAATAATTTTCCATTTTTTTCTAGTGTTTCATAGTTTTCTACTCATTCGAGACAGAAAGCTTGAGAAATATATTATTCTAATATGCTTAAATATTAGCTGAATTAAGTTTATTATACAAAGACAAAAATATTTGCATGTAGCTGTGTTTTGTAAACTCTGTTTATCATCAAGATATTGGTCAGTACCATAATCTCTTTGGGAGAATATTCTTTAGGAATAACACAAAGAACACCTCATTTAGCCTCCCACCCTCAGTCAGAGCTCTACAGAGCTCTACCACCCACTCCTCGGACAGAGTTCTCCCTCCTTGTTCCCCCCCACCGCCAATCTCCCCCTCCAGGCCTGAGTCCCCAGCCACATCCCCTCTGCCCTGTCGGGAGGCAGCCTGTGGGCTCCGGTTTAAAGAAAGAAACAAACAAACAAAACACCTCTTTTTAAATGCTGATACATTTAAGATGTATTTAAACATTTTATAATCCCACTTAACAATCAAAATACAAAGTGCCAAAAATGTAGTGGAAAAGTAATCGCTGGGTTCTTCGTAGCTGGGGCTGTGAAGAAAACCCCAGAGTCCCCTCCTAGAGGATCACCTCTGTTTTACAGACGTAGGTAGTTGAAATAGTTGTGAGAACTCCACATAAATATCTGTAAATTTGGATGCTTAGTAGAAATGCGCCTTCTAATTGCAGGTTGTTTCTGCTTAGAGGAACCTTCCCTCTTCTGGTGTCCAGAGCCACTGTTTATGGACTGCAGACACAATCAGCTGTTTCCAGAGTCAGAATTTGGAATTCTTGGGGGCAATTCATCAAGATATCTTTGAATATATACTTCAGTCTCATAACAGACATTTTAAATAACTCCTTATATGAAAAATTTAGATCTTGGGGGAAAAAAAAGCTATTGCTTCTTTCTTGCTCAGTGAATTGCACAAACAGATTTGCTTGCCCTTTACACTGTTATATTTAATACAAATTAATGGTTCTCCTGGTCTAAGCCTCCAAGATTTGGTAATAGTTCCCTTTCTCTGTAGTGGACTTTAGGTATACCAGCCCAGAATTCCAATAAATATAAAACATGTAAGTAGGTAAAAGATAACTAGTCAGTAAGATTTCATAAATTATATCAGGACCTTTTAGTAAGAAAAAAAAAAGGGAAAACTGAGAGGAGAGAAATGAGGACATAAGTGGATAAATATTATAAGTCTTGTGAAGGAAAAGATAAGGCTATTAAGTTTTTTAAAAGGCAATCTGAGTACATAATGTTAGCAAAAAGGGTTAACAGGAGGTGGATGAATTTTTAAAAATATAAAAGGAAAAATATGTACTATGGAGGAATGCTAGCACTGCTTAGCAATTTCAGAGTGCTTTTCATCTTCAAAGAATCTTGCATGTTAACTAATTAATCCTTCCAACACCCTTGTGACGTAGACGTGACAAAGAGGGACAGAAATAAGTCTAAAATGACTAACTACCAAACTCACTCACTGGTTGAGAAAGAATTATGAAGGCATGCCATTTACTAATGAGGAAGATCTTAGATAGATTTTATACAGGATGTGTGTGTGTGTGTGTGTGTGTGTGTGTGTGTGTGTGTGTGTGTATGTGTAGACTTTCAAAATTTATTTATGGAAATAGAGAGCAAATGATAGAATTAAAAAAAGAATTTATCCTTACGTGAGCTCAGTTAATGCTAGACTAGTATGATTTTCTCAAATAATCCAAACTTAATCCACAAATATTAGCAGCAGTTAGGTATTTGCTTTTTATAACATGTAATTGACGAATATATAATAAGCACCGACTACCTAAAACTTTAGTGGGAGAAAGGGAAAAACTCTTGCTGGAGCTTATTCTCTGCACAATCCCTTAGCACATAATTTACACATTCTTTTTTATTTATCCAAACACAAAGAGAGGTATGCAAGGCCCAATTAAATGAGACATCTGAAAATTTAAGCTCTTACTCACCAACTACTTGTTTTTGAAACTGTAGTTATATTTTTAAGGATCCAAGTCTGTTTCCTTTTTTTCTGCCTCCCTGTGTGATACCATGACACTTGTTTACTATTACCCTTTTGTGACAGCAATGTATCTTTCCCCAAGCTTGTAGAAGAAAATAGCATGAGCTCATGACCACCCTGGAATGATAATAGCAGTGCAATGCTGTTGGCATCCTGAAGTGATAGTAGCAGGAAGTCACATTATCCACATATGGTAACAGCCATTGCATTCCATCTTATTGGGATAACAGCAGTGAGTCCCACTGATTATAAACTTGCTAACATATGCACCATCCTTTATTCCTATTCTTGATGGTGATTCTCACTGTGGGCATTATTAGCCTTACCATGTTGCTCTTTAAATTGTTACTATGACCTGTGAAACAGTATTGATCCACAAATGACAAATGGTTAAATATTTCCAGAGGAAAACCTGGCTGCATTTTCTGTACCACAGCTACAAAATTTTCCTTCTAATGTATTAGGACTGGAGGTTACTATAGCGTTGAAGCCTCACCTGGTGATATTTTTACTCAACAACAATCACTGTGTGGGTTCTGAGTAATAGTTTTTGTCCAAGACTGTTTATCCTATCCTAGTTTATCCTAGACCCCAGAACCATACAGTAGGGTCAGATGGCATTAATCTGATCAAGAACTGAATTTACTTAAGGCTGGCTAAGTCTACTGGTTATGCCAACAATTGTAGGGTTTAAACTTCCAGGGTGCCTACTGAGATCCCAAAGAATTTGCTAGGATCCCTCTCCACTGATACTCTTAGACTCTGATTTCTATATCTTTAGTGTGGTGCTATTCAGTCAGTAGAAAATGATAATACTCTAATTTTTTTTAATTCTTTTTCCCTTGAGAGTGTCATTATCAGGAATATATATGGGGTAGATAAAGGAAACCCAATTAGCAAGTTACAGTAATAGTTTGGGTATGAGCTAATGAAGCCTGATGCAGGGAGTTGGCAGTAGGAATGTATATAAAGGGACATAATTGGAAACTCTTGTGAAAGAAGAATGGGTGAGTAAACTTGTTGATTATGTGAAGGCTGATGTGTCAAAATTTCATCACAATTTTCAGCCTAGGGATATGAGATATATGGACAAGCGGAGAAGTGAGATTATAAGTTAAAAGAGAATTTAGAGATGGAAATACATATTTGAAGGTAATACACACATAGGAGATGATTAAAGATTTGGTTAAGAACATGCAAAGGAAGAAGAGAAGAGTACAGAGAACAGAATCATAGTAATCATGTACGTGTTGGGATACATCTGGAGGCAGAAGACTTTTCTTGTCTCTGATCCAGGATGTGCCCCTTAATTTAAAGGCATAATTCTATCAAAGGAAAACATTTGTATTTAAGCACAGACAGTGTTTAGTATTCATAAGGGACTGGGGATGAAGTAAAACATGAAATAATTTTATGACTTCTATTCTTTATCTCTTTTTGTGTCAGATGAACTAAAATTTCTATCAGTATGTATATATAGACACTATCAGTCCTTCATTACTAACGAAAGATTTAGCTAACTCTTTTATCCTTTTTAGGGTTGAAATTACAAATATGACCTATTGAAAAGTATACATGGAATTCTTAAATCCAGGAGAGTTTAGGGTATATGAGTAGAGCAAAGGGAATGTTGTCAGTGTTGAAAGTAAATATACTCTGTGTCAAAATGCACTGTGGAGCCAGTGGTATGTGATAAGATATAGAAGCTTGCTTTGGAACTCTCCTTGTAAGTGCTGGGGTTGGGGTTTTAATAACATAACAATTCTTTGGGCTTTCTGACAAGGAATGCTTGTAAGCACGCAGCACTGCAGCAGGCTTATCAGTCAACTTCCAGGACAAATACAGAAAGAATTCTTCTATATTAATCTTCAGGCAATACATTTGCCTCAGCTGTCAGTTACATTTGCTGAGAAAAAGTAACCTTAGTGATCTTTGCAACATTCAATAATTTTAAGAGCACATTGGAATTGAACGGAATCCATAATTTGTATAAAAAGTAGTGAATTAGGTTGGGTCTTTCTGTAATTTTTCAGAGTTCTATGACTAGCACTGTTAGATAATGTTTTTGGAAAAAAACACAATAAAACAATGGGGAAATATGTACTTGAAATATATACTTTGTCACTTCTATCCATGAGCTCTCTCTCTCTCTCTCTCTCTCTATATATATATATATATATAATTTTAATCCCTTGATAAAAGCATAGATTTATGGGTATTCAACTTTCTTTAACAGTGTGTTTATAAAACCCAGCCAAAGTTCATCAGCCTGCTATATTTGAAGATCTAGTTTAGACTTTTAAGAAACCTTCTCATCTTTACTATTTCTCACCCCTTCATTTGATTTCCATCACTAGCAGTATGTATTCTTATAAATTCCAAAGCTAAAAGGGGCAAAAGCAACCAAATTTTCTGCTAACTTAAATTATATTTCAAATGGAAGTATCAATCACCTTTTTATCTTTTGTTTCTGTGATCACAGATTGGTATATCGGCAGATTGGTACCACCTAGAGCAGTGATTCCAATGATAGCAGCACATTGGTATTGCTGAGGAGCCTTAAAATGTGCAGATGCCTGTGTCCCACCCAGAGATTCTGGTTTAATTGGTCTGAGCTGCAGCTTGGACATAAGGATTTTTAAAACTCCCCAGACAGTTATTTTAGCAACCTAGAAGAAAACTTAGGCAATTCAATTCCTTAAAGTAACTCTTATAACTAACTTCTTAGAAAACTCTGCCTGGATTTTCCTCTCATAAATGATACTTAATCTTTAGGGTTCTATACAGAGGTATTGGCTATCCTGATTCAAATAAAATTCAGTGTGCTTTGGGAGCTGGGAGTATAAAAAACACATACTCTATATATATTACAGGTGAATTTGCCAGATTTAACAAATAAAAATAGAGAATGTACAGTTATATTTGAATTTTAGATAAACAATGAATAATTTTTTGGTATAAGTATGTTGCATGAAATATTTAGGACATGCTTATACTAAAAATGTATTTGTTGTTTTTCTGAAATTCAAATGTAGCCAGTATCCTGCATTTTTATTTGGCAGCCCTAATTACAGGACATGCAGAAAATGTTTAGCCATTCCATTTTAATCAAAACATTTTTGTTGACTTGCAACCAATCACCTATGAAACCATTTTGTATAGGTCTAATCAGTTAAGTCACACAGAACAAGCAATCTAGCCAATGTGGCTGAGCCATTTAACTCAATTCACTAAGCCTCCTGGCCTACTTACTCATTTTTTTAAAAAATCACTTTGTCTAAGATATTTATAGAAGAGATCAATTTTAATTTCCTTTACCTCTGGAGTACACAGTTTGTAATTCCTCCAAAAGAGATTTATCAGCTTTCTAATACAGTTCTGGGGTAGAACCTGGGTGCCGAAGGGGTTCACTTCTACTCCAACATAAGTTGTCTGAACTGTCTTTATCTGTAGACCAATTTTCTCTACAGCCCCCTAAGGAAGGAACTTGTTGATTTTGGCAGTGTTTACCTTTCCTACAAACAAATTCAACATTTTCCAGACCGGCTGGCTCTTGAAAATCACATGAGAGCTGGGGAAAAACTGCCTTCAGTCTGCTTCAGAATTCCCCTTCCCCACCTCCCCCCACCCCCATATTCTAGGAAAAGCTTTCTGTTCCCCACAGAGCCTGGAAGATAATCTGTGGAGTCATGATTATTTAGAATCTGTGGAGAAGGCTGTACAGTTCCCTGAGTTAAGTTCTTTTCTATAGCATAGTAGAAGAATCTGTCAGATAAAAAGTTGAAATGTTCCAGCCTTAATTAATAGAAATAGGGACTTTTACATGGAGAATAGGGGGGAAAAACCTGATCTTTGTTTTTCATGAAAGTGAAATGTTTAACAATGTCATTTTAAAGATAGAGAGCAGTAACATTTAGCATATCATATGCTTGCATGTTATTTTCTTTCACTTAGCACTGTTATTCATCTATGCTTTGGAAAGCTTGAATTGCTAGAGTCTTTGTATCCCTTTCATTAGTTAAGATCATCACCTCCTTTCCATCTCCCCAGCCACCTCCAGCCACCCCTCCCTGACTCAGACTAAAATCCATTTAGCATCACATAGCAGCATTAGTAAACCTTCTTACCTGAAAGAATCTTCCTCTGCAGATACTAAGTGGAGGCTTGTGTCACTATTAATCAAGACATTCCAATTTATGTTTTGAAAAAAGAAAGTGTAATGCATTTGCTTATTAGAATTTCCTCACATCTGCCTTTTATATATATAAAAAAATTCAGATTTAATTGAATATTCTCCAAGTTCTCAGTTGATGCGCTAGAGATTGTAATTTTGTTTATCAAAATCGTCTTGATCTGGAAAGTATAATTGACATTTATTCCCCCTTGATATATTTCAGTGTTATCCCTGGTTAATTAAAAAGCAATTTATCTATTTAACAATTTTTTCTCCAACTAATAGCTTCATGTTTTTCAATGTTTAAAAACCAAAGAGTTAATGTCTCAGGCTTTCAGACATCCTTACTGGTTTTTGCCACAACCAGCATCTCCCACCTTCCTTATAGATCTCTTGCAGTAAGCTTCTGCTTCTAGTATATCCTTGGGGAAATGCACATTTGCTCCAATTTGGTTCTTGTTTCTTCTGTTTTCTCTTCTTCCGTTAAATTTTTTTTTCAAATTCAGGCTGCTCTACCAACTGTCTCTTACGATTTAGCCTAACTTCGGGGTGTGTTAGGATACTTTCCCTCTGTTTTCTATTCCTGCTCTTTCTCCCCAGTTCTTCCCTGAAATGCTTTTTCTTTCTCTTCCAAGTGTCTTCTTTGTTGGATTACTTCCTTTCCTTTTTCAGTCCCTCCTCTTTCCTCAGAAGAGCTGTTAACAATGAAATTTACTGTGCTAATTCTTTGGCTTATTTTTGCCAGTCAGGCCAGGCCCTGGCACTACTTTGCTTCTGTCACCTAGATTAGATTGATTACAGGGAAAGGAAGGTGACTGATTTGTAATTCACTGCTGCAGGCATTCTGAAATGTTGGAAACAAACCTGTAACACTTTGATTTAATGCTTTGAAATGAACTTGAATACTGGCCAAATTCACCAATTATTTGGTTTATATGCATAAACCTGAGCTGCGTTTAGGCTTACACTCCTCCTGTCCTGTGAGTCCTGGAGTAGAATTCTCTGCAGGTGAAAGCCAGAGGTCATTTGTGGTTGGGACTCAATATAACTACTTTTTATGGTTTGTGGTATAAACCAAGGGCTGGGAATGGGGAAACGGAAAGGCGTAGATTCTTCTCCTCTTTTCTGCTTTCACAGAATCCATCATTCTGTTCTTCTTTCTAAATAAAGCCTTATCTATACTGAAAATTTTAGAGTTTTAGTTTTGAAATTATCGGTAGTTGAAGTTAGGTAAGCTCTTTTTTTTTTTATAATGATTTTTTATTATATTATGTTAGTCACCATACAGTACATCCCCGGTTTTCGATGTAAGGCTCGATGATTCATTACTTGTGTATAACACCCAGTGCACCATGCAATATGTGCCCTCCTTACTACCCATCACCGGCCTATCCCATTCCCCCCACCCCCCTCCCCTCTGTAGCCCTCAGTTTGTTTCTCATAGTCCATAGTCTCTCATGTTTCATTCCCCCTTCTGATTACCCCCCCTTTCTTTATCCCTTTCTTCCCCTACTGATCATTCTAGTTCTTATGTTCCATAGATGAGAGAAATCATATGATAGTTGTCTTTCTCTGCTTGACTTATTTCACTTAGCATTATCTCCTCCAGTGCCGTCCATGTTGTAGCAAATGTTGAGAACTCGTTCTTTCTGATAGCTGAGTAATATTCCATTGTATATACAGACCACAACTTCTTAATCCGGTCATCTGTTGAAGGGCATCTCGGCTCCTTCCACGATTTAGCTATTGTGGACATTGCTGCTATGAACATTGGGGTGCATATGGCCCTTCTCTTCACTACGTCTGTATCTTTGGGGTAAACACCCAGTAGTTCAATGGCTGGATCATAGGGTAGCTCAATTTTTAACTTTTTAAGGGACCTCCACACGGTTTTCCAGAGTGGCTGTACCAACTTGCATTCCCACCAACAATGTAGGAGGGATCCCCTTTCTCCACATCCTCTCCAACAATTGTTGTTTCTTGCCTTGTCTATTTTTGCCATTCTAACTGGCAAGCTCTTTAGTTTCCTCCATGTTTTTGACCCTTTTTCAAAACATAGTACTTGATACAGCTTTGAACTTTTGTGCTGATTTGAAAAAATTCGCTTCCGTATCACATGGATCAAAATGAAAGCACCGTTGCCCTTGCAGCTTGGGTAACTGACTCTCTTGATAACCGTGCTGTGGCCCTCTTCTACATGTATTAGGTAATGTAGAATTTAGAATTAATATCCAGGCCCCATAGCACTGCTACTGTCAAGTATTGTCATACTGACAATATATAACAACAATTTCTCCCCCATGGAAAATGGACTGTAATGGCCCTAATTGTCAAAGGGGCTCAGAAGGCACATATCAGGTCTGTGCAGACTCAGTGAGTCGGCCCTTGTGTTGGTTAATGTTTGAGGCCACAACAACTACTTGCTGCTGAATAAGCCAGCAGGGACATTCTGGCAACTTGGACATGACTTTATGTGGGATGATAAGAGCGTCCCAGACACAATTAAATCAGACCAGGAACTATATTAGACAATTCTGCCAAATTGGTATTAAAGTAAAATAAACTAGGTCATCATTTATTCCTTAACATTATTTTGGTAAAACTTGATCTAAGTCAAAAGTTTAAGAAAAAAAGCCCCTTTCTCCCTTCTTCCCACCTTCATTGCCTTTGTTCCAAGGAAATGACCTTGATTTTGGATCTACCAGGTTAATAAATTGCTTTTCAGTCAAACTGAAAATGATCCTGGCTGATTTTACAATCTATTGATTTCCAGAACCAATTTGACAAGATCCATGAATTTCCATAGAGAGACTCAACTTCTCTATATAGATGCTTTGAACAATTTACAGAAACTGGATATTTGTAACAAATAATTTTATATTTTGAAGGCTTAAACAACCTAGCCAAATGTGGAAAAATGTTAAGCATCAGTAATAAAAAAAATGGTTAAAATGTTGAACTCATTTTGAAAAGTATTTATTTTGACTCCAGTGTAAAGAAACATTTATATATGACATGCACAATACACAAAATACTGAAACATTACAGGAGCTATGAGTTACACATGCAGGCTTCAAGAGTTTTGATTTATTCGTTAGGAAATGCAAGACTATGGAAATGTTTATATGACATCTGTTCTAAGGTTGGTATGGTACAGTTGGTGTAGCCATAGATGACATGAGGACTAAGCTTAGGAAGAAAAGGTTTATCATAGTCACAGGTCCCAGAAAAAGAGTCACTGCATGCCACTCAGGGCCACCTGGCCAGGAGAGGTGCCAAGTTTTGGTCACGTGGCAGAAGACAAGAAAGAGGGTGAAAGTTAGGGCAGAGATTTTATTGGGGTTTCTGTGGGGAAAAACACAGCAAGTCAGAGTAAAATGCTTAGGATTTAATAATTCTTGGGAACTTTGGGCTATAGGGGTGGTCTGTAGTTGGTGGCCCCTGGCTCAGAGATGACTTAGAGCTTGATGTGTAGTTAGATAAGCAGGTGGCTGGAGTGTAGACTTGGATTGATTAGTTTGTATTTGGAATGTGTGCTCTAGGAAATGGCTAGCCCTTGTAGGGTCTATCCCTCCATGGCCAGGAAGCTTTTTAAGATGTCAAATCATAAAATGCAGAAAATTAAAAAAATTATTAATATAGCATCTTTAGTAACTTTCACTTAAGTTAGGTGCTATGAATGTTAAAATATGTAAAAGTCTTAATTTCTGTATTTCGCAATCTCATACTGTGTGGAATAAGGATGTTTATAAGAGAAATGACTATGTAAGAGAAAAAAATATATATTTTATTATAACATATTTCTTGTTAAAGTAGGAGGGACTAGGATCCAAAGCATACCCTGGGAATAAGGGTCTCAAGTACAAAAAGATGCTGCTTCACTGTTGTACATACTGTTCAATTTAATAAAGTATTATGAATAATTTTAAAACCTTCCTAAGTTTCCATCCTTGGTAAATTCTTACCTCTACTCTCAGAGCTAACTATCTTTTGTGTTTATCTTTCCTTGTTTTTGTTTTTGTTTTTTTTTTTGTCCTTTTTTTTTTTTCATTTCTGAAGTCTGAATAGTGTTTTTAAGACTTTATTTCTTTGGAGGAGTTTTAGGTTTATTTACAGCAAAATTAAAAAGGTACAGAGATTTAACTTTTGTTGATTGTTTCCTTCACTGTGCAGAAGATTTTTATTCTGATATAATCCTAATAGTTTTTCTTTTATTTTCCTGGCCTTAGGAGACATATATAGAAAAATGTTGCAATGGCTAATGTCAGGGACATTACTGCTTGTGCTCTCTTCTAGGATTTTTATGCTTTCAGGTCTCACATTTAGGTCTTTAATCCATTTTGGGGTTTTTTTTGTGTATGGTGTAAGAAACTGGTCGAGTTTCATTCTTTTTTTTTTCTTTTTAAGATTTTATTTATTTATTTGACAGAGATAGAGACAGCCAGCGAGAGAGGGAACACAAGCAGGGGGAATGGGAGAGGAAGAAGCAGTCTCATTGCGGAAGAGCCTGATGCGGGGCTCGAACCCACAATGCCGGGATCACGCCCTGAGCCGAAGGCAGACGCCTAACCGCTGTGCCACCCAGGCGCCCCCGAGTTTCATTCTTTTGCATGTAGCTCCCCAGTTTTCCCAACACCTTTTGTTGAAGAGACTGTCTTTTTCCTATTGGATATTCTTTCCTTCTTCGTTGAAGATTAATTGGCCATATAATTGTGGGTTTATTTCTGGGTATTCTGTTCTATTGATCTATGTGTCTATTTTTGTGCCAGTAAATACACACTTAATGTCCCTTCATGTCTTTTCATGGCTTCATAGCTCATTCCTTTTTAGTGCTGAATAATAGTCCACTGTGTGAAAAGAACTCAGTCTATTAATCCATTGCTTTTCATTTGTGGAGGTTTCTAGCCTCACACTGAGAGACTCTTTCCTCATATATATTCACTCTACTAATAATCCCATCAAATGCATTGATCTATAGCATTTCTTTTTGCTTCTTTCTTAGGATATCCATCTCTGTGCTTACATTGCCCGTATGTTCTTGCATGCTGTCCACTTTAACCATTAGAGCCCTTAGCATATTAGTCATAGTTATTTTAAATTTCCAACCTGAAAATTCCAACATCCCTTCCATATCTGAGTTCCTTCTGATGCTTGTTTTGTCTCTTCAAACTGGTTTTTGTTTTTCATTTTATTATTTTTTGTAATTTTTTTCTTGATAGCTGGATGTGATATACTAGATAAAGGAATTTAGGTAAATATGCCTTTAGTGATGTGATTGCAATGTATGGAGAGAGGGGAAGCATCTTATAATCCTATAAATAGGTCTGTCTTTTGGTGAGCCTGCAACTCACACATGGGGGTTTTTTTGTCCCTCATTCCTTAGTTGAGACAGGATGACTGCAGTAGGCTGAAGTTGAGTATTTCCTTTTCCCTAGAACAGTCAGGCTCTTCTAAACCACCAGTCATTCAAGCTCTTAAGCTCCTTCCCCTAACCAGAATCAGGAGGGGATTTTTCTTTGATATTCACCATGAGAAACATTATAGGCTCTTGAAGAAGGTGAGGCTCCTCCATAACTAAATGGTTTCTCTGGAGTTTTTAACTCTCTGAATTGTCCATACTAATCCTCTGGCAATTCACCAAGTATAATTCAGGTTTCCCTACTCTGGCTTCCACAGTTTTCAGCTCTTGAGTTTCTGCTTTGGTAGGTTGTGATCCTCTGTATTTGCCTGTTGGTCTCTCCAATTTTAAAAGCAATAGTTTGGCCTGTAACTTCCCTTCTCTTACAGATCTAAAAAGAATTGTTGATTTTTCTGTTTGTTCAACTTTTCACTTGCTAGGATGAAATGGCAACTTCCAAACTTCATACATGCTGGCCCAAAAAACCCAGTACTATGTTATTTAGCTTAGCATGTTTTTGACTTTTTTTACAAAGATTTTATTTATTTGACAGAGAGGGACACAGTGACAAAGGGAACACAAGCAGGGGAAGTGGGAGAGGGAGAAGCAGGTTTTCCGCTGAGCAGGGAGCCCGATGCGGGGCTCGATCCCAGGACCCTGGGATCAGGACCTGAGCAGAAGGCAGATGCTTAACGACTGAGCCACCCAGGTACCCCAACATGTTTTTGACCTTCATAGAAAAGGAATAACATATACATATTCTTCCATGTGTCTTTTCATTTTATGTCTTTTCCCTCACTGTTTTGCCTAAAAATTTATTCATGTTGATGAACATAGCAGTGGTTAAATCACTTCAATGTTCTGAGATATTCTGTGCGTGTGTGTGTGTGTATAATTCATCTCTTCCTCTGTCAATAAACATTTGAGTTATGTTCAGTTTTTTTGTTTTACAAATAGCATTTACATGACAATTTTGTACATTTCCAGGTTTTCATGCTTATGCAGAAAAGTTTCTTATGGAATATCTTCTATCATTTATCTATCTTTATCATCATCTGTAACATCTATTATTATTATTAATCATTATTATTATCTATCATCTGTTCATTTTCTCCAGAATGGAATTATTAGATTAAAAGTATACATATCTTAAGTTTTACTTGGCAATGCTAAAATATATTCCAAATTACTTTCCATGGCCTCAGTAACTCTTGATATGATCAAACCTCTTGATTTTTAAAAATTTGATGGTGAGGAAAACAGTGTCTTACTATGGTTCAATTTGCATCATTTTTATTACTAGTGACTTTTGGCTAAATATATTTCCCCTTCTGCAAGTGTCTCCTTATGTAATTTGCCATTTTCTTGCCACTCCTTAATTTATGGGAATTCTTTGTAATTATAATCACTAACGTTTTTTTCAATAATATGTGCTACAAGTATCATCTTTCAATTTATGGCTTTTTTTTAACTTCTCTTTGATCAACAGATTTAAATGTAGTCAAATATGTTAAAGTTTTTCTTTATAATTTACTCTTTTCTTTTTGTATTTAAGAAATCTTTATTTACTATGAAGTATTAAGGAGTATATTTTCTTCTAAATGTTTTAATAATTTGACTTTCACATGAAGCCTTAATCCTTCTAGAACTGATTTTTATGTTAAGTGGTTTTTGTGTGTTTTGTTTTCATGTGTATGAACATATACCCAAGTATTATTTGTTGAATAATTTATTCTTTCTCCATTGACCTATAATGCCACAGATATTCTATGTCAACTTTTCTTATATGCATGGATTTGCTTTCAAGCTCTCTATTCTCTTCCATTGGTCTATTTGCCTACCCCTAAACTAATACTATATTAATTATTGTAGCTTAATTCTATTTCTCGATATCTGACATGCATGGCATCTCAAGTTTTTCCTCCTCTTTCTTCTCTCCCTCCCTCCACATTTCCCTCCTCCCTCTCTTCCTTCTCCTTTCCCATACCTCCTCCTTCTTCTCCCCCTCTTCTTCCTCCTTCTCCTCCTTTGTCTTCTTCATTCCCCCTCCCCTTTTTTTTTCAGTTGTCTTGGCTCTTTTGGGCCTTTTCTTTTTTATGCATTTTAGAATCTACTATCTATCTATCTATCTATCTATCTATCTATCTATCTATCATCATCATCATCTATCTATCATCTATTGATAGATACAGATATCTATACATATACATAGAAATTGCCTTTTGGACTTTTATTCAATCTAAGAAACAATTTGTATAGAAGTGGCATCTTTATTATAGTAAGTTTTCCCATCCAAAATTCATTGTATCTATCTCCTTTTATTGAGAGCTTCTTTAGTGTGTTTTAGTTTGAAATTTCTCCATAAAGATCTTACACAATTTTTATTATATTTATTGATATGTATTTTATTATAGTTTCTGTATAACAAAGTACACCAAAGCTAGTGGATTAAAACAATTTGTTATCATTATTATAGTTCTATGGATTGGGAGGGTTCAAAGGACTGATTCTTATTTGGGTTCTCTCATACAGCATTAATCAGATCATCAAATTGTGATTGGGGTGGGGCTGGTGTGTCCTGAAGGCTCAACTGTGCAGAATTGTGGATTGTTTGATGTTTATTAAACATGTACAAGACTACTGAATAGAAATCAATCTACCTATCTTTTACTGCCTATTTTAAGAATTATTGGCTATATCATGAGTCATTAGGATAAAGACTGGGGATGCTAGCAGTCATTTTTTCTCACCACCTAGAAAGAGCTTATCTGAGAATAATGCAAGCATCCAGTGAGAAGCAGAATCCAGACATGTCAAGATAGCCAGAGCCCTGACAACATCCTTGAGCACCCATATCCAACAGTGTCTAAAGCTATATATCCTATAACCCATTTCAAACTAGGTTAAACAAATGAACAGCCACAAAACAACAACAACAACAACAACAACAACAACAACAAAGAAATTCATTGTCGAAACAAAATAGATGGTTTACTTGCATGGCTGGCAGAAGATCCTAACAGTTGGCTAGATGTTCAACTGGAATTACAAAACAGAGGTTTTATGAACTCTCTATTTGGTCTCTCAGTGCAAATTGATCTTCTTACAATGTGTTGGCTTTGTTCCAAAGAGATTGTCCCATAAGCAAATGTAGTAGGAGCAGGTGTTCCTTTTTTATTTTTTTTTTTGTAAGGGCAGGTGTTCTATGAGAACAAGGTAAAAGCTATACAAATTTTTGCCACCTAGTCTTGGAAGACACAGCATCACTTTGGCTGTACTCCATTGACAGAAACAGTCACAAGCTCTCTCATGTAATGAAAAGAGTATCAAAGCATTTTGGAGCCATATTGTAATACTGCCACACTAGGTAACTTTTTCTTTCTTTTTTGTTGCTATAAAGAAGACTAATGGTGTTTATTTTTTGGTCTTTTTAAAAAAATTAACATATAATGTATTATTTGTTTCAGGGGTACAGGTCTGTGATTCACCAGTCTTTATCCATGACTAATGATACTTTTAACTACTTGCATTTTCTGTTAAGTGTATAAAAATGCAACTAACTTTGGATATTAATTCTATATTCAAAAAGCTTCCTAAGGTATCTTATTAATTTACATAATTTATCTGTAGGTTCTTTGGAGTTTTTCATGTAGGCAATCATATCATCAAATAAGAAATGTTTGTTCCTTTCTTGGCAATCCTTATATATTAAGGTATTATTATTATTATTATTATTATTATTATTATTATTATTATTATTTTATCCAATATTGAAAGCTAAGATATCCAGGATAATGCTGAATAGAAATGGTAATAGTGGGCATTTTAGTCTTGCTCCTGATTTTGAAGAGAATGTTTTCAGATAAGGAAGATTCCTTCTATTTAGTGTTTTGTTTTATTGTGAATAGGTATTAAATTTTATTCAATATTTGTTTTGCATCTATTGAGGTAATCCTATTTTTCTACTTTATTTTGATAGTGGATTTAATTAATAGGATTCCTTAAGTTGAACCACTCTTGTGTTCTTAAGGTAAACTCAATGAGGTCATGTGGTCTTAATATATTATCTTACATTTGTTTTCTTTTATTTTACTTAGATTTCTGCATTTATGTTTTTGAATGAAATTGGCCTGGAATTATTTTTTATCTCATGCTTTTGTCTAGATTTGGTAACAAAATTGTATTGATTTTGGCAAATAGGGAGGGTTCTCTTTCTTTCTTTCCTTTTTCTTTTCTCTGAAAAAAATTTTTTTTCTGTGAATATGTAACTGAATACATCTCTAAAAATATCTGATCCTAGTGATTTCTTTGTAAGGATATTTTGAAGTGTGAATCCAGTTTTCAAAATGGATGTAGCAGGTGAGGTTTCCTACTTCATTTTGAGGTGATTTAAGTAATTTACATGTTTGTAGGCATTTCTTCATTTAACCTAAGATTTTAAATTTATTTGCATCAAGATATTCCTAATATTCTCTTGAAGACTGTCTCTCCTGCCTGACTGAAAATATCCTCTTTTTAGTTCTCAATATTGTTTGTATCTTTTTTTTCCTCAATCAATCTTGTCAGGGGTTTTTCAAGGTTAGTATTCTTTTTGAAGAATTAATTTTCTATCTATTTTATTAACTTCTGCTCTTGTTTATTATTTTCTTACTTCCTCTTGCTTTTAAAATCACCATTAACTCTTTTAGCAGGATCCCACAAGTATTCAAATTCAATATTTTTACCATTTAGTTTGGAATGTTAAATTTCTATTCTATATATATTTTTATCTATGAGCTATTCAAAAGTACATTTTACACATTTCCAATTTATGGGATTTGAAAGTTGTTTTTCTAACTTACTCGTGTAAGAATTAGAGAATGTGTTCTTCCTGATACAAGATTTTTTTGAAATTTTTTACACTTGCCTCATGGCATAGTGTCTTTCAATGTTTCTTAATTTTTAAGAGTTTTGAAAAATATTCTTCAATCATTCCATATAATATCCTATAACTGCCTATTAGATCAAGTTTCTGAATCGTGTTGCTCAAATTTTCTAACATCTACCAAATTTAATACTCTGGGAGAGTTTTAACACATTCCACTATGATGGGATTTCCCATTATAATTTTGTCAATTTTTGCTGTATCTATTTTAAAGTTTAGTTTAATATCATTTTCCTGGTCTACTGAATTTTTCACTGTTATCTAGAGACTATATAGTTGTCTCTAGTTATAGTTGTTTCTTGAAGTCTGGTAATATGCTTCACCAACAAATTTTTTTGAGAGAATACTATTTACCTGCTGTATCTTTTTGTGTAATTTCCTTTCAACATTTTGAAACAGTTTTTTTTATAATGAAATGATTTTTGTATTTTAAGTGGAGATTATTTATATATTCTATTATTATTTGAATATTTAGATTTACTTATACCATATTATTTTTTATTTCTATATGTCTCACTTTTTTTAGGTTTCACTTTTCTTCTACTGTTCAAAATTACTTGTTTTTTGTCATTCTATTTTCCCCTTCTATTTTTATATTTTAATTGTTACCTGAAAAAGTTAAGCATAATAAAATTAAACATAGCTTAATAATGTCTAATGCTAATCAGTATTTTTACCAACTCTGAAAAATTCAAGATCTTATCATGCCAAAATTGTGATGAATTTCTTTCCCTATATATTCTTTATTTATTTTTAAAGACTTTATTTATTTATTTGACAGAAGTAGAGAGAGAGAGAGAGCACAAGCAGGGGGAGCAGCAGGCAGAGGGAGAAGAAGAAGCAGGCTCCCCACTGAGCAGGGAGCCAGATGTGGGACTTGATCCCAGGACTCTACTTAACCGACTGAGCCACCCAGCCACCCTCCACTTTGTATACTTTAATGCAATATTTTAAACTCCACCTTGTTTATTAAATTCTATAAAATGTATTATTGTTACCATTATTATTGTTGTCTATACAACCATTGTTTGAGTGGATTTCTGGTCTAGATTTTTCTTTCTAGAGAATAGCCTTT
Organism: Ursus americanus; assembly: GCF_024610735.1. Classification (NCBI taxonomy): domain Eukaryota; kingdom Metazoa; phylum Chordata; class Mammalia; order Carnivora; family Ursidae; genus Ursus; species Ursus americanus. The sequence goes on along the minus strand of NC_142157.1, from coordinate 4,388,636 downwards.
AGAATTTCCTTTAGTGAAAATCTGTGTTTCAGAAAATCTGTCAATATTTGTCTGAAAAATGTTATTCTCTTCAAAAGATTTTCCTTTTTCCTTAATCATAAAATTATTTGTCTTACTTAACTTTCGGTTTATTCATTCAAATCTTTTTTTTTTTAATTATTTATTTGAGAGAGAGTGTGTGTGAATGGGAGAGGGGCAGAGAGATAGGGAGAGAGAATCTCAAGCAGGCTCCACGCTCAACACTGAGCCCAGTGGGGGCTTAATCTCACTCTCTTGAGATCATGTCCTGAACTAAAACCAAGAGTCTTATGCTTAGCTGACTAAGCCACACAGGAACCCCTCATTTGAATCCTAATTTATTAAATGTTCTCTGACTTGCTTTTTAAGCAATCTACTGGTTTCCAATTTTTAAGTATTATGTGTTTTCTAAAATTTCTGTCTCATTTGTAGACTTCCAGACCTGTCTTACCCTTTTTGATTTTCCTTCAATATTTGGCCACACCTTCAACATTACTTTTTAAATGTATTAAGCATACTTTGTTTATATTTAATATCTGATCATTAAAGGATCTGTAGGATTTCTTAAATAGTTCTATCTTCTGTTTCTACTGATTATTTTTCATAGTATTTTTAATGAGTTTTTTAAATGATTTTTTTATTGCGTTCAATCATCTCAATTTTATTTATAAGACTTTATGGACTGGGCTAAGGTGTTTAAAAGATTTAGGGTGGCTTTAGCCAGGTACTCTATGAATAGCTTTTATATTACATTCTTAGCTTGAGTTTTTTTGGGGGGTTGGGGGCTATAGGTGTAGTGTAAAATCTGGCCTCAAATCTGTATGAGAGCGAATTTGATTGGAAAATATTGAGAAGACATTACACCTCCTCTTCCACACATGAAACCCAAGGTCGTTGCTCTCTGTGGGGAGAATCTGTCTGGCTGTTCTCTTTTCTGGGCTCCATTTGGATTATGAGAGTCTTTTTTGGTGGTCCCAGTTTGGGGTGGTAGTTTTGAACAAATTTCCCACCTTGAGTGGGTCCTACATTTTCTTTCCTTTCCGCACTTCAAACCAATTAAAACCAAAAAGTCTAGGAGCCATCAGGGGTTGGCCGATGCCCCCAGAATAGCTGTTGGCTTTGACTTTACTACTTCTCTGAAGTTTTAATATTTTCAGTGTTTTTACTCTCTGAAAATTCTCTTTACTTTCTTGTTTGACTGTCATGTAAGTAGATGTTTAAATTTTTCCCCCAGTATTTTTGGGTGTTTCTTAAAGGACATATTCCTTTGTATGTCTGTTTCATGAAATGTTAAGTTCCTCTCAAATAAATATATAAAAACAAGGAATTCTCTCCTCACCTTTTTAAATTATATCTCTTATTATCCTTGCATTGCAAAAATATTATTTAAAAAGTAGACTTTAATCATCCTTTCAATTTCTTTACATTCTGCTTTTAATGGAACTTACCTGTAGTAAGACCATCTTCTACTTTTCTGCTGGATAAGTTTCAAGGGAAGCAGAAAGAAATTGGAACGTAGTACATTTATTACAGGGTATTCTTGGGATCAACACCTGCAAAAGGGAAACAATAGAAGCAGATGGAACAGAGGGAGAAACTGAGCTGCAGTGAAATCTCAATCGAACTTCTGCTAATGCAGTGAACTGTCAGAGCTGTCTGCAGTTGGAAAGAGAGGACTGGGACTTTATACCCATATCAATCCGTCATTGGATTTAGGCTGTCACAGGAATGGGGATGTGACCTTAGGTAAGATGGCTTTCTGCAACTGAGGCAAACTCCAAAGGGGGCTGATAGCTGAGGGCTATGTGTTGGCAGCTCTCCCAGTGGCTTAAAAATTATTATATCTTTTATAGCTGAAGGGGGATCTGGGTGGTACATCATGGAGTCCACCACACAACACATACTTATAACTGAATAATTACTTTTTTTTTAAGATTTTTAAAAGATTTTTAAGTAACCTCTACACCCAACATGGGTCTTGAACTCACAACCCTGATATCAAGAGCCATGTATGTACTCCACTGACTGAGCCAGCCAGACAGCCCCATAAAATACTGAAAGCACATATGCACGACACACACACACACAAGCATACACACACACACACACACACACACACACACAGTACTCAAAGTGGAAATTCTTTTAATCAAATGAAGCCAGTGAAGTTCAAGTAAGGCAAAAAACAAACAAACAAACAATTGAGACCTTTATGTTGAATGGAATTATGATCATATTTAAAAGTTGATGTTAGTTTACCCATGAAGGTATAAAATACAGAAAGAAAATTGGTAACTGAAAAAGACATATTCATAATTGGATTCCAGATATGTCTATGTTTTTATTTATTTATTTATTTAAGATTTTATTTATTTATTTGAGAGAGAGCACATGAGTGGGGGGAGAAGCAAAGGGAGAGGGAGAAGCAGACTCCCCACTGAACAGGGAGCCCAAAAACCCCCAGATATGTCTATGTTTTTAAAGGGTGAAGTGAGGTAAGATTAAATTGTGTAAAATACATATCAGGAAATCTTTCAATACGGATTCTAGACTCTAAGCCATTTTCTGGTGGCAGTCTATCAAAAAAAATTGGGGGCCCAAATGAAAAGTTCTTTTCTTTTTAAAATTTATTTACTTTTTAAAAAAAGATTTTATTCCTTTATTTGACAGAGGGGGGGGAGAGAGAGCACAAGTAGGGAAGAAACAGAGGGAGAAGGAGAAGCATGCTCCCTGCTCAGTGGGGCTCCATGACTTGAGCTGAAAGCAGATGCTTAACCGACTAAGCCACCTGGGTGCCCTGAAAAATTATTTTAATTATTGACTCAATGACACTAAGTATACTTCGAATTATTCTTTGAAAGAAGTGGCACAAGGTTTTATTACAGGATTCATTTACATTGTATTTAATGTTTAATATCGTTTACCTTCTGAAGACAAATTAAAACAAAACTAAATTCACTTATTGGAGGAACAGAATAGAGACCCCAGAAATGGACTCTCAGCTCTATGGGCAACTAATCTTTGACAAAGCAGGAAAAAACATCCAGTGGAAAAAACACGGTCTCTTCAATAAATGGTGCTGGGAAAATTGGACAGCTATACGCAAAAGAATGAAACTTGACTAGTCTCTCACACCATACACAAAGATAAACTCCAAACAGATGAAGGACCTCAACGTGAGACAGGAATCCATCAAAATCATAGAGGAGAACGTAGGCTGTAACCTCTTTGACATCATCTCCAAAGGCAGGAGAAACAAAAGAAAAAATGAACTTGTGGGACTTCATCCAGATACAAAGCTTCTGCACAGCCAAGGAAAGAGTCAAAAAAACTAAGAGGCCGCCCATGGAATGGGAGGAGATATTTGCAAATGACACTACAGATAAAAGACTGGTATCCAAGATCTACAAAGAACTTCTCAAACTCAATATACAAGAAACAAATAATCAAATCAAAAAATGGGCAGAGGATATGAACAGACACTTTTCCAACGAAGACATGGGAATGCAAGTTGGTACAGCCACTTTGGAAAACAATGTGGAGGTCCCTAAAAAGTTAAAAATTGAGCTACCCTATGATCCAGCAATTGTACTACTGGGTATTTACCCCCAAGATACAGACATAATGAAGAGAAGGGCCATATACACCCCAATGCTCATAGCAGCATTGTCCACAACAGCTATATTGTGGAAGGAGCCAAGATGCCCTTCAACACACGAATGGATTAAGAAGGTGTGATCCATATATACAATGGAATATTACTCAGCCATCACAGAGAACAATTACACAACATTTGCAGCAACATGAACGGGACTGGAGGAGATTATGCTAAGTGAAATAAGTCAAGCAGAGAAAGACAATTATCATATGGTTTCACTCATTTATGGAATATAAGAAGTAGCAGGGAGATTGGTAGGAGAAGGAAGGGAAGAATGAAGGGGGGGATAAACAGAAGGGGGAATGAACCATGAGAGACTGTGGACTCTAGGAAACAAACTGAGGGCTTTAGAGGGGGGGGAGTGGGGGATTGGGATAGACCTGTGATGGGTATTAAGGAGGGCACATATTGCACGGAGCACTGGGTATTATACGCAAACAATGAATCATGGAACACTACATCAAAAACTAAAGATGTACTGTATGGTGACTAACATAACATAATAAAAAATTTAAAAATAAAAAAATAAAAATAAAATAAAAATAATTCACTTATTGGATAATGGATGAACAATGTATGATTTGAATTAAAATTAATTTAAATGCTATTGTTTAAGAGATAATACATTTTGATGCAAATTTCATTTGCAATTTAGAAAATTATACTTATTACAGAGAGCAAATTTTGAGTAACAAGATCAATGTTCAGACCAATTGCTCCCATTTTGGCATCACATGTTTCAAGGGTCCTGATTCACATAATAGGTATACAAATGGCACTTTCTGATACTAAGTGAAGTCAGAATAATGACTAAGAAGAGATGCCTAAAATTCTGCCAGACAAGGGACATATTAGAATGCAGTAGTCACATACTGGTGACTTGAGAATAAAATTTGGACCCATCCCCATGAAAAGAAGATAACTACCTTTAGACAGGTATTCTCTCTTACCTCCTCGGGCTCACTAATTTATGTTGCCTTGAGGTTATTTGAGTTTTGTGCTTCTTGGTTTCAGGTGATTGCTGGGAAAATTCATTAATCGTATCTCTTAGGTCACTTTGTTACAGCCAAATACAGAGGTCTCTACTGTAAGGGTCTCTGATATGTTGATCAGATTCTATTACTGTGAATGCAAAACACTCAATCACAGTCTTTTTATTAATGGAAGATGGCTTTAAATTTTTATTTTACCACAGATGCTTTGACATGCATCAAATCAAGAGTCTCCAATGATTCATAATCTCCAAGGTCAAAATTTCTTCATCCAACTTACCTTCCTTACTAAGCAATCTTCATAGGCCATTGAAACATGTAGCTTTGCTTTCACTTAGGGTATTCAGCCTTAAAAATACATCTGGTAAACAAGCCAACTCTAGGTCAACAAATATATTTTTCAGGACATTATCTTTTTTTTAATGTTATTATTGTCTCTGTATTTCACAAATAAAAATAATAATTAAATATGAATGTAAGAATTCTGTCAGTCATCTCCCCTGACTGAACCAGAAGAGAGCAAGCTTCCAAAGTTCATTTCCATTTTAATTCAGATTTTCTAAAGCACAAATATTCAAACCAGTATTTTTATTATTTTAAGAATATTTACTATTTTTACCACCTCAATGAATACTGAGTAATATCATAGATAAAACTATTTGAGACAGGTGTTCTTTCTGAGTGGTGTAGAAATTACTGGTAAAAATGAGGTTTTGATGGCCTTGATATAAATGATTACTCACGCATTTTAACCACTTGTAGATTGCTCCCTTCCTGTGCAGACATCTGTGTATTCTTCAAGTGAATAGTGCTAGATTGACAAATAACTCACATAAATATGTTTCTTGCTAAAAATGTAAATTAAAAAAAAGGAAAAAACTACATTTTCGAAAAACATATCTTCATAGATAAAATCAATATAAATATAGTGAAAAATCTAAAATATAATGTGAATTAATTGCCCAAGAACTGAAAGTCTCTCAACCAATTCAATTTTGATTTTAGGGACCTTGAAAGTGTGTTATTAATCAATATTGTGTTGGTAAAGTAATTTTTTTCTTTAGTTTTGCTGTCTCTTATTATCAAAAGATTTTTTCATATCTGAAAAATAGAAATTTACTTAACTTTCTTATTTCATAAGCACCATGTTTCAAAGTGACTCCAAAATTAACCATCAAACAAACCTGAAGCGTTTAAATTTTTTTTAGTTTTGGCTAAACACCTTTTTTTTTTTTTAATTTTAACTAAGAACTCTCCTTGGCTTAGCTGTAAATAATCTGTTGATTTTCCTTCAAAATGTGCATGATTTGTTTTAAATTTACTTTAAGAATGACAATTTGATAGAGTTATTGCTCAGGGTAGTTTACTTTTTTTTTCTTGTTTGCATAAGAGACATCAAGGTTTCTACCCACCTTCATCCTTACAGTAATATTAATTGTATTTCACATAAGCTTGGATGTATAGCTATGCCTTGCCTTTTTGAGTGCTATTGTGGCCAGAGTCATAGCCCCACCTTTCCTGCTGCAAGCCTATTGTGATGCCTCAGCAACCACACCATCTGTTTCACTTGGGCCCATTCAGATGGTCTGGTCTTTCTCGGTGTTAATAATATACTTAAACCTTGTAATTTTATCTGCCAATCCTGTCCTCATTTGAAACTGAATTTTAAAAATTACATCACTTTAAAGATATTAAGTGAAGAATGACATAAAAATCACAAACCTTGGAATTTCAGTAGTTTTCAATTATGAAGGGTGGTAAGAAGTGGTGAGAAGTGAGACTAAACATAGTCCATACATATTTTGTTGATCAATTATGAAGTTGACCTGGTTTGTGGAAACCAGTGTTATCTTCAGAAATTTTAAAAAAGACATTAAATGTAAGAACTTTTTAAAAGTCCAATTTGTGATCTTCCACCCATTTTCTAAGAAGTCAGAATTGTCAACATGTCCACTTTGGCATTAGCTATGTAAGTCAGTCACCAATTTTTCAAAACCCCTACTACATATAAATATTTTTTGCTTTCCCAGATATCAAGGAAACAAATAAATATTCATATTGGCTGGAACTAAAAAGTTGGAGATTTTTTGGAAGTACATTTGACATAATATTTCTAAGTTTCAAACACTTAAATTACTGTTTCTCTATACCTACAGTAAAATGTTGGGAAGCCACACCGTCTTCAGCCTTAGGAGATAATGTGACCTTTAGAATCAAGCAAGGAAAGTTTGAATTCTGGCTGTGCCACTTTCTTGTTATGTGATTGTAGGTAGCATACTTCAGCTCTCTGAGGCTAATGTTCATCTTTTTTTAAAAGGACAGAATGAGGGGTGCCTGGGTGGCTCAGTTAGTTAGTGCCTGCCTTTGACTCAGGTCATGGTCCCAGGGTCCTGGGATCGAGCCCCACATCAGACTCCCCGCTCAGTGGGAAGCCTGCTTCTCCCTCTCCCTCTGCAGCTCCACCTGCTTGTGCTCTCTCTCTCTGTCAAATAAATAAATAAATAAACTCTTTTAAAAAATAAAATAAAAGGATGGAATGAGACAACAAATATGAAATACAAAGCAATTTCTCTGGCATACAGTGGGGGTTCTTTAAATGTGAAGATCTATTACTAACCAATTCAGGTACTGTGGAAGAATCCTCTTTTTAGTACCCTGCTGATCATTCACATTTTTATTGTTTAATCTTTATTTTTTCAAGTTTATTTATTTATTTGAGAGAAAGAGTGAGAGAAAGAGACAGAGAGCATGCGGTGGGAGGGGGGTGCAGTAGGGGCAAAGGGAGAGGGGGGGAAATCCTAGAGGAGACTCCCCAATGAGTGCAGAGACTGAGGTGGGGCTCTATCCCAGGACCCTGAGATCATGACTGGAGCTGAAATTAAGAGTTGGTAGCTTAACCAACTGAGCTACCCAGGCACCCCCTATTGTTTACTCTTTATATAAGTAAATTTTTTGGAATTGGTCATACTTTGAAAAATTAAATTTAGCTGTTGTGTTCTAGCAGAACCCTTCAAATGGTAGGCGTAACTATTTGGAAACCAATTATGTCAGGTCTGGATTTGTGTTGGTGGCTTTCTTTTTCTGGGATTCCAGAAGTTTCTCAAGTTACACCCACCCATTCACAGCAGCATTTACCCATTTGTGGGGAAGTAGAATCATTCTCTTGCAAGAAGTTGAGTTTTGCAGCTTGTGAAATTCCCCAGTAAGAACTGCTGACAGCTTGAGTGGGCAAAGAAAAACCCTATCTGAAAAGGCGCCTGTTTGATTTGACCATGGCATCTTCCCTTCTGGAAGTGTCACTGCTGACAAATGATGGTATATCTGCTCTCAGTTTTTGTTGTATTCTGTCTTACAACTGACATAAAATGACACCTCTAATCCTTGTGCTCTTTGGGTTACAACCCCATATGTCAAAATAAAAGCCAGCAGGGGAGGCTAGGAAGTCTTACTAAACATCCTCTCTCTCTGTACACCCTCCCTTCAGACTGGCCAGTCCATGCCTATGGCAGCTACATTCTGAGACGTGAGAACAGCTGGTTACCAGCTCATGCAATCCCAGCTTGGGCTTGTATGGACTGTTAATGAGCTGTCAGGAGTCACAGAGCATTTCAGGAAAAAAGAAATACATGTGAATGCCATATATTTCATGAACCTTAATACTAGAGTAACATTGAAATTTTGTGATTTTCACTAGCAGCTGGGCTGTGCTTTTTATTATTCATGTAATCAAAAGGAGCAACATGGAGATAATTCCAAAGAATGAATAATGCCAGTGTCATTTTCATTTAGCTCTGGAATGCTGTTTGTGATTTCTTTGGGCCACTGATTTTTTTTCAGGTGAGTTTTGTTTGTTTGTTTGTTTAATGTTTACATTTTCTGAGCTTGGCAACTGCGCAAGGTTGGAAGTGCCATAGTAGCAAACCAGTCTGCTCCAAAAAACTTCCGAAGGCTAATCGCATGTAAATCACCAACTAGTAAGGATAGTGATAATGGTGACGATGCCAGCAACTGAAGTTTATTATTCAATATGTGCCTGGCACTTTTTTTTAAAAGATTTTATTTATTTATTTGACAGAGAGAGACAGTGAGAGAGGGAACACAAGCAGGGGGAGTGTGAGAGGGAGAAGCAGGCTTCCCGCCGAGCAGGGAGCCCGATGCGGGGCTTGATCCCAGGACCCCGTGATCATGACCTGAGCTGAAGGCAGACGCTTAACGGCTGAGCCACCCAGGCACCCCTGTGCCTGGCACTTTTATAAGGTCCTCATTTTGTCATCTGTAAAGTGAGAAAATAATATTTACCTAAAGGGTTCACTGGAGAAATTAAATTAAGATACATAGAGCACTTGGAATAGTGCTAGACACATAAAAACATGTTAGCTATTATTATTGTGCAAGGGATCATTTAATCATCATCACAACTCTTTTTTAAAGATTATTTATTTATTTATTTATTTGAGAGATAAAAAGAGATAAGGGGGGGAGGGGCAGAGAATGTCCTAGGCAGACTCCACGCTGAGCACAGAGCCTGACTGGGCCCCAATCTCAGGAGCCTGAGAATACAACCTGAGTTGAAAACCAAGAGTTGGATGCTTAACCAACTGCACCACCTGGGTGCCCCTCCTCATCGCTGCTTTGTAAGCCCAGTGTTGTCATTGATGCCATCTTACAGATGAGGAAATTAAAGGGCAAATGAAATAACCTTGCCTAAAGTAGCAACATAAAGTGGCAGAGCCAGCATTAGAACCCAGGTGGTCTGACTCTTGACTAACCTGCTCATTTTGTTTAAGCTTATCTATTTTACTGGGAAAGGCTTGTAAGTCCAGGGATTAATGACTTAGAATTATTTATATTGCATATGATTAAAGCTCATAGGGACCTGTGATTAGCTAACTGTGTGGATTTGGTCAAGTAATTATACTCCTACATTTTAATCCCCAGATGAAAAATAAGGGGGATGAACTAAATGATCTCTCAGGATCTTCCCAACACTATGAAAGTCTATAAACCTATGAAGTTTATACGTTCTCAGGCAATTCACCTGGTTTCACTTGACCTCCAGACAAAAGGAAATTGGCTTAAATTGTACCAGAAGGATTTTTAAAAGAATGTTTTCCTGGCAATAAGGTAGTAAAATACTGAAAAGAGAAGTTTTTAAAACTTCTTACCTAAAGCTCTGTAAGAAGAATGTCGGCACTACTACTTGGAATTGTCAGTGGGCTCTTATTGCCTAGAGGCTGAGCACAAACTAGGTTATAGATTTCTTGCAGCTAAATGGTTCTATTTTTCCAATGATATTAACTCCACAGTAACTGTTAAGATTTATGGTTCTAGTCAAAGAGTTAGCTTTAGCATCAAGCTGTGAGATTAGTGTTGGTAAAGGGAAGCAGGCAAAGGCTGCACTCACATCCTCCGCTTGCCTGAGAAGAAGCAGGTGTATAAATTAAAAGTGCGCTGAAAGGATGACATCAGTGGGATCAGTTTTGGCCCAAGACTAAATTATGACGTGGCTGGGTTTTCCTTGGGACCTTCCAGCCACATTGCATACTACTCTGCTCTTCCCTTCAGGAACTTGGTGTGTCATGATTTAAGAATTCCTCCAACAGCACCCAATGCTAAGTTTTCCTTCCTTCCTTTCCATATCCATTCCCTTAGGTCCAATATTTTGGCCACAAAGGGCCCATGATGGTTTAATGTGTAATACCTTTCAGGTAACCTTATAGCTTTCATAGCTGCCTTAAATATTGTGTCTGAAATTTAACATTTGCAGAGAGTTTCAGACAAAGAAGCAAAATCTTTGTATGTGAAATGTCTTCTCGTTATGTAAGAGAGGAGATGACTTCTTACACTACTTATGGGCAAGGGTAGCCTTACTGGGAATGGGGAGGATTTAAACTACGAAGTGATCTATTTTTAAAATGTGGGAATGAGAATCAACAAAGTGAATAGAAATTTTGAATATATTTGATTGTTTAAAATTTTGTAAGAAATTGTTAAGATACTATGTTCAGGTTATTTTCCATGGCTACTACAAGTTATTTAAATTAATCACAGTTGTGGCAGTGGTAGAATAAAACAAAAGGCAGTAACATAATCAAGAACAATAAAATTTTAGTTGTAATGATTAAAACCTAGAAGGAGTCTCTTATAGTTGGTATGTTCATTAACATACTAACTACTGAGATAATGTGACGTTTTCATTTAAAATAGTAAAACAAAATTTAACCAAATATTTATATTTCCATTTTCTAAAATAAGCCCACATATGTTTATTGTTTCTTCTGCTTATTTCAGTTATTTATGGTAACATAAATCCATGTTATTACAAAGCTGAATTTTCTCTTATTTAAAAGATCTCCTGTTTAAGCTTATGGCAGCTTTCAATTAATTTCTAAAAAATTATCTTCTTAGACTTCTATGAATATTTTGAATAAACACATGGAAGTCTTTTTTGACATATAAATATAACTTACTTCCCCAATTTTATAATATCCCTCCCCATTATGTGAAGACATAATGATGGGACATTCTTGGCTATCTGTTATTTCTTAGGCATTATGTCATACATTACCCTATTTAGTCTTTACTGCAAGTTAAATATCATCATATCTGCTTTTCAGATGAGAAAATTATAGCTCAAGAAATAAAATGAATTACCCATGATGGCATAGCTTGTAAGTAATGGGAAGGGATTCAAGGCAAAGCACACCCAACTTTAGTCTATGAGAAAAATGCCCTTTAAAATCGCTATTCTTTTCATACTACTTCATTTCTGAGGCTAGCAGGATCAACTCTTTTGTTTATGCATCAGAACTATTGATAAGTAAGAATCCAACCACGTCCTATAGACTAGATGCTTTCTTTTTGAATAGATAATAAAAGAAGACAAGTTAGTTTATTTTTTCTTTTGTTTTATTTTTTATTATTATATTTAATTAGTACATCATTAGTTTTTGATGTAGTGTTCAATGATTCATTAGTTGTGTATAACACCCACTGCTCATCACCACACAAGCCCTCCCTACTACCCATCACCCAGTTAACCCATCCCCCCTCCCTTCTGTAACCTTCAGTTTGGTTCCCAGAGTCCAGAGTCTCTCATGGTTTGTCTCCCTCTCTGATTTCTTCCCATTTAGTTTTTCCTCCCTTTCCATGCGGTCCTCCACGCTATTCCTTATGTTCCACATATAAGTGAAACCCTTTCATAATTATCTTTCTCTGCTTGACTTATTTCACTTAACATAATCCCCTCTAGTTCCATCCATGTTGATGGTATTCATCCTTTCTGATGGCTGAGTAATATTACATTGTATATATGAACCACATCTTCTTTACCCATTCATCTATTGAAGGGCATCTCGGCTCCTTCCACAGTTTGGCTGTCTTGGACATTGCTGCTATGAACATTGGGGAACATGTGCCCCATCTTTTCACTACACCTGTATCTTTGGGGTAAATGTCTAGTAGTACAATTGCTGGGTCATAAGGTAGTTCTATTTTTAACTTTTTGAGAAACATCTATACTGTTTTCCAGAGCAGCTGTACCAGCTTGCATGCCCACCAAAAGTGCAAGAGGGTTCTCCTTTCACCACATCCTCATCAACACTTGTTGTTTCCTGTCTTGTTAATTTTTGCCATTCTAACTGGTGGAGAGTGGTAACTCATTGTGGTTTTGATTTGTATTTCCCTGATGGCTAGTGATGAACATTTTTTCATGCGTCTCTTAGCCATTTGTATGTCTTCTTTGGAGAAGTGTCTGTTCATGTCTTCTGCACATTTATTGACTGGATTATTTGTATTTTGGATGTTGAGCTTGAGAAGTTCTTCATAGATTTTGGATACCAGCCCTTTATCTGATATGTCATTTACAAATACCTTCTCCCATTCCGTGGGTTGCCTCTTAGTTTTGTTGACTGTTTCCTTTGCTGTGCAAAAGCTTTTTATCTTGATGGAGTCCCAAAAGTTCATTTTTGCTTTTCTTCCCTTACCTTTAGAGATGCGTCTTAAAAGAGGTCACGTGGCCAATGTCAAAGAGGTTGCTGCCTATGTTCTTCTCTAGGATTTTGATGGATTCCTGTCTCATATTGAGGTCTTTCATCCATTTTGAGTTCATCTTTGTGTATGATGTAAGAGAATGGTTGAGTTTCATTCTTTTGCATGTGGCTGTCCAATTTTCCCAGCAGCATTTATTGAAGAGACTGTCTTTTTTCCATTGGATATTCTTTCCTGATTTGTCAGAGATTAGTTGACCATAGAGTTGAGGGTCCATTTCTGGGGTTATTAAAAGAATTATTCACCACAACCAGGAGGGGTTTATTCCTGGGATGCAAATGTGGTTCAACATTCACAAATCAATCAATGTGATAGATCAAATTAACAAAAGAAGAGACAAGCACCATATGATCCTCTCAATTGATGCAGAAAAAAGCATTTGACAAAATACAGCATCCTTTCCTGATTAAAACTCTTCAAAATATAAGGATAGAGGGACATACCTCAATATCATAAAAACCATCTATGAAAAGCCCACAGAGAATATCATTCTCAATGGGGAAAAACTGAGAGCTTTTCCCTTAAGGTCAGGAACATGACAGGGATGCCCACTCTCACCACTTCTGTTCAACATAGTACTAGAGGTCCTAGCATCAGCAATCAGACAGCATAAAGAAATAAAAGGCATTGAAATTGGCAAAGAAGAAGTCAAACTCTCTCTTCTCAGATGACTGATACTTTATGTGGAAAACCTGAAGACTCCATCCCCAAATTACTAGAACTCATATAGCAATCAGCAACATGGCAGGATACAAAATCAATGCGCAGAAATCAGTGGCATTTCTATACACTAACAACATGACTGAAGAAAGTGAAATCAAGGAATTGATTCCATTTAGAATATCACTGAAATCCATAACATACCTAGGAATAAACCTAACCAAAGAGGTAAAGGATCTATACTCTAGAAATTACAGAATACTTATAAAGAAATTGAGGAAGATACAAAGAGATGGAAAAACATTCCCTGCTCATGGAAATGTTAAAATGTTTATGCTGCCCAGAACAATCTATACTTTCAGTGCAATCCTATCAAAATACCATTAACATTTTTCACAGAGCTGGAACAAACAATCCTAAAGCTTGTATGTAACTATAAAGGACCCCGAATTGCCAGGGGATTGTTGAAAAAGGAAACCAAAGCTGGGGGCACCACAATGCCTGTAATGCTCTATTACAAAGCAGTGATCATCAAGACAGCATGGTATTAGCACAAAATCAGACACATAGGTTAGTGGAACCAAATAGAGACCCCAGAAATGGAGCCTCAACTCTATGGAAAAATTTGTTTAAATCTGTTTTCTAAGAATCTTTTATAACTACTGTATAAATGTTTCCAATTGACCTTGGATATGATATTTAGCTGGATGTTTAATGTTAAGATTCATTAGGAGTAAAGACTTCTGAGTGAATTGTACTTCACTATAAAACCTATGCCATATTTCCAACCTATTCTACAGGTATTCTGAGATCCCCTTAGTTTCTGGCATGACCATCTGAATGATATGAATATTTTGGATCCACTCAATTCTGGAACCAAGTCCCTGAATATTTTTCTCAGAGCAGGTGTAATCTTTGGAGGTGGCCTAGGATTATTCCAGCCCCTTAGCAAGCCTCCCAGCCTTCATCACAGCTGGTTTCTTAAGGCTCTTGTTATTGTTAGGGTGTATTAGCTAACTTCTATATCTTCCTCCACCTTCTGTTCCCAAATACTAACTTGTCTCTCATGAACTGAACCAGAACTTAGGGACTCCTTAATATAAACCATAGTTTTATGGGCCATTTACATTTCTAATTTGTTGTGATGAAGATTTGATAACAATTATTTATGAACTTATTTATTTGCCTCCAAAATGTCATCGATACCATCACTACAAATCTTATTAGGTTATACTGAGTTGACAAATCTAGATAATTTTATAGCATCTGAAATTATTCTGTTATTAAATGTCAAATATATGTAGTCATCTAAAGATTAAGATTTTATGGTGTCATGTGCAGATATTTTTATATGTTTTTTATGATTATTTCATGAAAGTCATGGTATCTTAGCTTACTGATTCTGAAATGGTTTATTTAGGTAGTTGTAAGGGTAGAGTGCTGTTGTCTTAATTGTGGCTATGTCATTAATGTTTTATGTATTACTCATTCCCCAGAAAACTCTGCAAAATTTCCACATTTACCTCTCCAAAGATACCCATGTCCCTCTGAAGTATACAGTAGGAATCTCAGGAGAGACAAGCATTGAGAATGACATCCATGGCAATAAAACAAACAAACAAACACAAAAATACAAAGATTTAATCCAGGAAGTTAAGTATATTCAGTTGTGGTAGCTGATGCGTAATGAATCAGCTCTAATAACTGACCTGTGGCAAACCCATGAGAATGTCACCCTCCCCACTACAACTGGGCTTTGATTTTTAGGCAAGACAGCAAGTCTTCAACATCCTGCTTCCATAGAATGGATGGCAAGAGTCCATGATCTGTAAATTGCCATCCTGTCTGAACAGTTTTGCCCACATTGCACGGGGGCTACCATGAACAGTCTGTATAGCTTGTTTCTAAAGGCAGTATTTAATACTTAAGAGTTTAAGAATATCCTCTTGTTTTCCTCTACAATATTTTTGTAGCCTTATTTTTATTAATTTCTTGATTCATTTTCCAATTCCTTCTAATCCCAAGTTCATAACTGATATGTATTGATCCACAGACTTTGGCTCTGTAAAATAAATTTAATACAGTTTGGATTCAAAACCATGATATTTCTATTGAAAAGCTCATATGTCTAATTGGTCTTTAGTAGACTTAATAGTAGCTACTAGTAGAGCTAATAGCCTAATGAGGCTAATAGTAGAGTTGTATGTCATCTAGGAACACGTAGAAAACACATAAGGCCCATTATGAAAACATCCTTCTTGAAACAAACAAACAAACAAGCTACTTGAAGCTTCCTTTTGGTTTATAGAAAACTGCTAGTTGGTGCTATTGGAACATTGCTGTAGTTCTGGCATAGCAAGCTTGTATCACAGTTGTTCTTTTTTTTTTTAAGATTTTATTTATTTATTTATTTATTTATTTATTTATTTATTTATTTATCTCAGAAAGAGAGAGAGAGAGAGAGAGAGCACAAGCAGGGGGAACAGTAGGTGGAGGGAGAAGCAGGCTCCCCGCTAAGCAAGGAGTCCAATACAGGACTCGATCCCAGGACCCCAGGATCATGACCTGAGCCGAAGGCAGACGCTTAAACGACTGAGCCACCCGCATGTCCCCACAGTTGTTATTTTTCACAGATAGCAATTCTCTGGAAGTATTAGGTGGTACATATAAACATGGGCCTGCATTATTTTCTTACCTATTTAAGGGTGTTGATATTTGGTTAAAATAACACATATTTATAGATCTTTACAGAATCTAAATAATAGCATTTGAAATTGTTTTCTTTCTCTCTTTCTCCACTCACTGCTGTCCATGCCCTCGGTGTGGTTATTCACAGGCATTTACCTCCCTGACCAGCACTAGCCCTAGAAATATGCCTTGTCTACATGAACTGTTCAGGAAATAGGAAAAACATATGAAACATGAAAAAATAATTTTCTTTCCTTATGAGGGAAGCAAAAGAAAAAAGTAGCACAACCCCCTTTATTCATTATCATGTCTCCATTTTGTTGTTTTTAACTATTGCAGCTTATTGCCCCGAGTCCTTTTGCTCAAAGGCCTTCCAAAGTTCAAGACCATGAGATTGCCCAGGAAACCAACCTTTAGAAAAGAGAAACTCAAAAGACAATTTGCTAATGGAGCAGAAACTGGTGATGGTTACAGGGGGAAAAGCAGAAAGTGAGTCATAGCCCCTGATTCACTGGCTGGATAGGTAAAAATGAAGAGAAAATTAATTAGCAGTAAATCTAGCAGGAGATTGAACAGGGTACTGGAGTAATTAGCCTTTTGCTCTAAATGCACTCTCCCTGCCTCACAGTGGCTGTGCTGCACTGCCTGGCTAATGAATTCTCCTGACCTCCTGCCAGAATTCTGTTTCATTCCCAACAGACTAAGGAGCACCTTGCTATATTTTTGGAGTTTCCAAGCCTCTTGGGATTTCCTGAGCTGCGTGACTTTGACCTATCTGGGCAAATATACAAGGAGGACTGAGGTGAAGATTTTAGTGTTAACAGCGAAGGCTTTGCAGATATACTCCAAAGAGAACTGCCCCAAATCTGAGGGCTCATGAGGAGTTAACCAGCACCAGGAGAAAAATCACAAAAGATATATGGTCTCATTTCCTACCCATTTTGGAATCACAACTTGTTTGTTTTAAAATTATTTTTAGTGCCCTAAAGGTACTGATTATATAATTTAACAAAACCTAGTGATTTTCTTTCAAGAATTCTGTGATTTAATTTGAGATAAATAGACAGTCTGAGGTGTCCATAGGAAAATGGCTCTCTATCGCTCTATCTGTATTGGAGAAAAGAAGAAAAAAAAACAAACGTGGTTCCAAGATCAATCAGTCATTTTTAGAACAAATTACTTTATATTTATTGGGCATAGTTTATATTCAGAAATGATTGTTTTAGTAATGCGTCTAGTTAGAAAAAAACTGAAGCCCGCCAGTCAATGATTCTAAAAAGACTATTTCATTGTGATTATGTTTTTTCAATAGTCACTTGTAAATCTTTCTAGTTGTCTGAAAAAATTTACTAAAAAGTAAGATTTTTCTTAGACATAAAGCACAGTCATGTACTAATAAATTTGTTCAAAAATCTCTGATCCATTTATTCATTAAGAAATCATTAAATTCTTAACTATTTATGGAGGACAGGAAAAGTGAGTACCCCAAATATAAAGCTGATTAGAGACAAAGGATCAAATTCACTTATGCCAGACACTTTAACCACTTCATTCCTCTCTGTTTTCTCTCTGGGAAGAATTTAATAAAATACATTGGCTTAAATGAACCTGTTTAGTTTGGTTTGTTCCAGAACTTGGCTTGGATACTAACAATGAGTATATTTTCACCAGGAGGGATGCAGGCAGAGGTAAGGGATGGAGAAGTGCTGGTTGCCATGCACATGGATGTAGGTAATTTTGTTTTGTATTTGATGTTCAGTGGACTCACAGACCACACTGATGGTAACACAGAGTCAAGTGTAACATCATCTAGTTTTGGCTCAGATCTCTCAGCTATGTATAAGACTAGAGAGCACCTCTTAATCTTCTAGAATTTGGTCGGGTCTGAATATCAATTAATTAAAATAGAGGAATATACGGGGCGCCTGGGTGGCTCAGCCATTAAGTGTCTGCCTTCAGCCCAGGGAGTGATCCCAGGGTCCTGGGATCTAGCCCTGCATCAGGCTGCCTGCTCCACTGGGAGCCTGCTTCTTCCTCTCCCACTCCCCCTGCTTGTGTTCCCTCTCTCACTGGCTGTCTCTCTGTCAAATAAATAAATAAAATCTTAAATAAATAAATAAATAAATAAATAAATAAATAAATAAAGGAATATAATCCACAGTGATTACATAGAAATTAGAGAAAAATTGCAGAACTATTATATTACTGGGTAAAATCTGGGAGTTTTTTTTTTTTAATAGAAATGGTCTAGAGTTTATTATCATGTTGAAAAAATAATTTGATTTATAAATATATTCTTATTTACTAGAAGATAGGTAAAAATATATATGATCTTTCTATGGTATAAATCTAGGGTTGGCAAACTACATTCTGCATGTTTAATACAGCTAACCAACTGGTTTTGTAAATAAAGTTTTATTGGAACACAGCCCCACTTATTTATTAACATACCATCTATGGTAGCTTTTGTGCTGCAATGACAGAGTAGGTGTGGCAGAGCTCATGTAGCCCACAAAGCCTAAAATATTTGGCATCTGGCCCTTTACAGAAGTTTCCTGACACCTGATTATTACTGATTTAATGGAAATATATTAGGTTTATTAGCTTCTCATAAAATATAAATTCAGTGTTATTTATTAATTGAATCTGAATGTCTTTAAAATCTTAGACAGTAGAAGTAAGAATTATGACTTTCTGAAAATAAAAAATCTAAGGTTGTACATTTTTTTTCAGAATTTGATCTTTTATGGACTTTTCCCCTTTGGTGATGGGGATGATTTCAGTAGCATTCCATTTTTTATTTTCATTTGGTTGCCAAATAAGCACTAAACTAGACTTAGCTGATCAGAAGTAGATTCTGCAGCTTTTAACTATGGAATTCCTGATGGTATGAAATATCTTTAGGTGTTCTGTGTGGATACAGACACCCTTTTGAATGGAAAACTTGGTCATATACTAGATTTAAGAAGTTACTGCTAAATTGAGTCCATAAAATAGTTGGGGAGCACTTACAGAGTACCAGTCAAAGCCTTTCCTACCCTGTCAGATTCCCAGGTCGAGAGTGTGGTGGTGTCTGGCTGGTCATGCTTTATTCTTATTACCCTGGCATAACAAAATGTGGATAGAGCAGTACTCTCAAACCTGAATGTCTGAAACAAAGAAACAAACAAACAAACAAAAAACCCTGAATGCCGGAATTCCAGTGACCTCCTGGGTAGACCTTGATCATATTTCTTAATCTCCTGTGCCTTACTTTCCTTGTCTGTATACATCTCACACAATGACTTGAATGTAAAGAACTTAGAACAGTGTCTAAGTGTGAAATGCTACCATCATTATCCTCTAACTGGAATGTCAGAAGCAGGTAAGGGTCTTTTCAAAGTAGTAAAATAATTATTTAAAAAAAACAATTTTGCACATTCTATAGGGATTATAATGGATTCATCAGAATATTCTTAGAGAAATTACTTGAATACAATACTTTTTCTGAGGGCAGAACATTTCTCTCTTGCTCTCTCTCTCTCTCTCATTTTTCAGTTTTAGGAAATTAAGAAAGGTCATATATATAGTTTGGGTCTTATGTACAGTGTCTTGGCCTAGGCAACACCTGCCACATTTTCCCCAAGTCCACAAAAGAGATTGATTTCCTGACAGAAACAAGAAGTCTAGCAAGTCAAAACATTACTCAATAGCTTGGTTAAGGTTATCTTGTTGTCAGACATGCATGTTTTTACCTGTATCATCTCTCTGAAAATGTGTGGGGTAATACATTTAACCACGGTTTTGGATAACACAAGTGAAATAGCAGCCCAGCCAAACAGATTAAAAGAACAGCTACGGCAGTATATAGTATGAGCCAATTTTTTTAAATGTTTTATCTTACCTATACAACACATAACATTTTTATTGTGAAAACAGAAAGGTGAGTGTTAAAAGGGACAATGTGTGGCACTTAAAAAGAAAAATGTCCAACATAACAAGTTCTCATGTCAGGGCCTGCACAGAGTCACACCTTTAAGCATCACTCAGAGGTTGGCCTCTCAATGGGTTTTATTTTCCAAAGAATAGTTTTGATCTGCTAAATGTAAATTCTGCAGGAAGCATCAAAACCTTAAGGCTGCAGTATAACTTTAAATTGACCCAAAATTTAAATGTACAATGATGCAACTCTTAGCCAAGAAAATGAACAGTAGAATGAAAAACCAGTTCAAGGATCAATATTGAAGGAAACGCCAAAAAATGTTTTTAAAGATATACTTCCTGCAGCTTTTGTATTTTCTTTATATTACAGAGAATTTCTTTACTCACAGTGGGATTTTAAATTAATTTATAATTATACACACTTGCAGGGGATGAGAGAGAAATGACCTAATTATAGACCAAATGGATACCCTCTGGCTATCCTGCAATTAGAGCTACTGGGGTAATAGATGTGCTTTATCCTGCCTTGAGTGGACTCAGTGGTTAACCTGGCAGTGAGTGTTGAAAGTGGTTCACATAGTCCACAGCAAAATGTCAAAATTTGTGCAAATTATTTGGAAGAAAAAATAAACAGATAAAACTAAACTTGAAAAGTGATTGTGAAACTGAAACTTCCCCTGCCCTGAACAGATATAAGCACAAACTGTGACCATCAAGAGAAAAAAAAAATAAGCAAAGGGTTTTAATGCTGTCTCTGTATCTAACTAGATTCTAATTAGTTACAATTATGCTGCCAGGGAATAAAGCTACAGTGACACTGAAGAAGAAAATGCCCAGTTCTAACATAATTCCCACCATTTCTTTAGATTTCTCTTTTTTGCCGAGATTTAGTTAGAAACGGTAGAGGAAGCAAAAGGTCTTAACAGGTATCTAACAGGGTCACTGAAGCAGCAAATTCCTTTTTAGTAATTCTTTGGCCTCCTTACTTTTCTCTCTGTACACTCTACAGCAAAGGGAATAATTGCTTTTATAATGTGTACTCAATTCTTGTCCCTTCTTCCAGCCAAGAGGGCATTTCTCTGCCTGTTCTTTCTGTACCAACCCCAAACAGGATACTTAACCTGCAATTTGAAAAGAGCTATGTTCTTTGTCTGGTTAGCAAAAATATTCTGGCTATGAAGT
Organism: Ursus americanus; assembly: GCF_024610735.1. Classification (NCBI taxonomy): domain Eukaryota; kingdom Metazoa; phylum Chordata; class Mammalia; order Carnivora; family Ursidae; genus Ursus; species Ursus americanus. Next base: position 4,367,468 of record NC_142157.1, on the reverse strand, counting down.
TCCTAAAACCCATATGAAACATTAAGCAAATGATATAAATGACATGTCAATGAGAAGGAGAAAAGGAGCCAATAATGTACTTTTCATAAGTTGGGAGAAAATCAGCAGAACAGAATATTTTCATGTGTGTACGATGGCTACACTGAGTATATAAATGAGGTGAGGAGATTGTGACCCAGTTTACGTGTACTGAGGTGAATTGCGATGGTGTGTGACTGCTGACCGCAGAGGCAATTCTTACATTTGAAATGATTAATTATTTGGTACCCTTCTCTGTTTTCTTATATCTAAAATGGGATTATCTGAAGCTGTGGCATAGTAAATACTTAAGGGATAAATATTTTATAGCATCATTGATACATTTATGTGGTTTTGGTAAACAAAACTATGTAACATTCTTTTAATGAAATTACACATATTTTAGTGTGAGCCATTGGTCAAAAAACAGTTTGTCTAGATTTTCTACCTATTATTCATGCAGTACTGTTTCTTTTTGAATACAGGGAAAAAAATTTCAAGTGTTTACCCAAATCTTGTAAAGTGAAATCATGAGATATTTTATTATTTGATTCCTGTATAAGGGATATAGTCTAAGAAGAAGAATCATTCAAGCAAGTCAGAAACATATTACTACAGGGAATGGAAAAAATATTGGAGATTCAAGTGACAGTTCTAACTATATCAGAATGGAGTGACCTGAAAATATGTAAAGTGATAGAAGATGAAGGTTATTTAAGAAACTAAGTAACCCAATAGAAGCAATGAAGAACAAGTTGGATATCTCACAAAACCAAATAGGTAAATCTGATGGCTGTACATCTATGTAACATTCACAATTATTTATTGTGTGCCAGGTGTGTGGTGGAAAAGACAGAGCATGGAGTTTAGAGTCTACAGGGTGAACTGGACCCAGACTCTTAGGAAAAAAGATAGTGATGGAAATTTTAAGAAAATTGACACAAATTTTGCTTCCATTTTCATGTTGCTAAATATAAGTGCAAATATGCTTAAAGATGAAATAGCCAGTGGAATAAAAATAGAAAACAGAACTTCCAAATTAGAGACCTCTGGAGTCAGACTATCCAATTCCATTTCCCGACTCCACCACTTACAGAACTACTCACCTTAAGTGGTCTCTGAATATTTTTTCATCACTTTTTTCCTCTTCAAAATGGGTATATTAATGGTACCAACTTAATGTAGCATTAAATCGGTTAATATACGTTGAAATTTGGGGACAATACCTATTTTATTTATCCTTTAATAAATGTTGGTTATCACTGTTACAGTTATCATTAGGGGAAGAAGAAATTGGGCAATGGCATTTGGCACATGGATGCTTAATGAATATTTTGAGTGATGTAATGAATTAATAGGGAAAAATACAAAAAAGTAAACAAGACATTTTAATAAAGAAAAACATGAGAAGTCTGAAATAAAAAACACTTATTAAAATAAATGTAGGTAAAAATTACTCTATTGAAAAATTAGGACTTTATATTAATAGAAAGAATGTCCATATATATTCTAAGACATCACTCTTCAAACAAAAATGAAAGAACAATGTTGGAAATGTAGAATAGATCATGCTATACAACACAAGTGAAGACCAAGAGAAAGCAGGTGAGCAATAGCAACATCAAACAGAGAAGAATTCAAACTAGACACATATTAAATGTGAGAAAAGAATGTTATTTTGAGATAGAAGATATGGTTTAGAATGAAGATGAGCAGAAATGTACCACTATGAACCTAAGGTATTATACCATATTGAAAGGAATAACTTGCATAAATATAAGGAGAAACTGTAAGATCTCAAAGTAAGAATGTATAATATATTTGTCTTATACTTTACCAATTAAGTAACCAAAGATGACTGTTAAGTAGTAACTCTAATGGTTTTAAAAATCCATGCTCCTTTTTGATAAATATAAAAATCTCACACCATTTTTACATGTTATTTGAAATTTCAAAATGAATTGGATTATTAGTAAAATAAAATTGATGATAAATATAATTTTTGAAATTATAGACACTGTATAATTTGATATACCAAGCAGGAGTTTGTGGCAAAGAAGTTGAAAAAACTACTGTAATACAGGATCTGAGTAATGTAGTTACGTTAATTTAAAAAACACAGATAATCTACTTCACAAAGAAAACATGTTATTTTTAAATATTTATGATGTATTTATAAAAATTGGTAATAAAGAAAACATGAATACATTCCCCAATGCGTAGTTTGAAACATACAAAACACCATTTTCACAAGCCGCAAAGCAACCTCACATAGACAAACCTAATCAGAATCACACAGGCTGGGTACCCATTGCAACAGAGCTGTAAATTCACAACTAAAGGTTAAAAGACATTTTCCTTTGGAAAATAATTTTTTAAACACCCTTTAAATGCATATTTATTGGTTCAATGAGAGAACAAAAACCAACATTTCATGCCATTTAAAAATTCATAGCAGTGAAAAACAGTATATACTATAATCTTTAGCATTTGTTATCAGTCTCTGTTGTCTGTGTGATTCTAGGTCCCCATTTTGTTTATACCAGCACATCACTACCTTTTTTTTTTTTCCTCTTGAATTGAAGTTTTTGGTAACAATTTGTTTGAATAAAGGGTCTCACTATTAAGAATTAACTCCAGAACCAAGAGAGAACAATTTGTTGACTTAAAAAGGAATAAAACAATTAATAAATTAAATGGAGACCTTAATAGAATTGATAGCTAAACTCCAGAGCTAGAAAATCTAACAAGAAAGCCAAATGAAAATTCATGTTCTGCCATTAAGAATTAGACTATATAGACATCGTTAATAAAAAGCAAACATTAATTTAAATTTTGGGCTAATGTATTTGTGTGTGGGGGGAGGGTATGTATGAAATATAAGTCACTCAAAGTGAAGCAATAAGATTTAAAAAGAAAACTCCCAAACAAAACAAGTGATAACAAAGTAAAGCACTCCTTAGTAGAATAAAAAGTATAAAGAATGAGACAAGTCACAAAAGAATTTATTCCTAAACCTTTGGTTTTAAAAATGAGCTCTGTCAAGCATTCAAGGAACAGATAAATTCTATGATATTAGGATAATATTGAAAGCTTTACAATTTCCTGAAGCTTGATACTTCTAAAAATCACTAAGATATCATAGAAAAGAACACTGTATATTCCCATATGAATATGGAGGAATATAGATAAAACATTTCTAAAAAAATCATTAGCGTGTTCAACCAGATAGTGTACTTGGAGGATGCAGTACACAGTGCACTTCAGGATAGTGGTTAATTTGGTAGGACACAGACAAAAGGCTGACATCCGTGGACAGACATAAGATACTGGAAATGCTCTTATTCCTCGCCGGGGTGGAGATTTGTTGAGAGTGTTTTTTGAAGTTATGTTTTATAACTTACACATATATTGCTGAAGTTCTTTTACATGTATCAAATATTACCTTAATTAAAAATAACAGGAGAAAAAAGAAAAGAAGACTATACATAATAGATTTTACTTAGTCCGAGAATGCAAGGCTGGTTAACCACTGGCAAATATAGTAATGTGATTCCTCATACGAGTGAGAAAAACGGATGGCCACGTGACTAATTAAAAAACAAACAAATAAACATTAGCTATAATTCAGCAACCATTCTTTTTTTCTTTAAAGATTTTATTTATTTATTCAACAGAGATAGAGACAGCCAGCGAGAGAGGGAACACAAGCAGGGGGAGTGGGAGAGGAAGAAGCAGGCTCATAGCGGAGGAGCCTGATGTGGGGCTCGATCCCATAACGCCGGGATCACGCCCTGAGCCGAAGGCAGACGCCCAACCGCTGTGCCACCCAGGCGCCCCCATTCTTTTTTTTTTTAATGTAACAGAACATGTAATTACATTAGTTTCCCATCAACACAGTAGTTATTTAATGATAACTATATTGGCCATTTCCATTGGTTGGCAGGAGGCTCTTCCACTAAAGGCTCTTCCACTATCATTTTTCTTGCCAGACCTAGTTCATTTCAGCCTGAAGAATCACCTCTTCTAGGTAGCCATCCTGAACTTGGTCTTCTAATTTCTTAATATCTGGTTCCACATTAACTAGACTTAGCTTCTCATTTGTAATCTGTTCTGTATACTTTCTATATGCTGCATTTTTAGGAATTTGTGTAAGAATCTTTGTGTACAATATTCTTAGCCTCTAGTGTGGACTTTCACATATAGTCAATCCCACAAGGCCAATGGTCTTCTTCAGCAAATCAGCCATGACAGCCATTCAGCATCTATTCCTATAAAATTTTTTAAAAGACCAAATCCATGGTAAACCAGGTACAATTATGTAGTAAGATGTTTTGTCTGAACCAAGAGCAGGTATCATGCTGAATGGAAGCACGTTCAAGGACGTTCTGTTAATAGCAAGGACAAAATACCAATGCCTGCTTTCACCTCTACAGTGAACAATTTTCTGGAAGTCCTAACTGGTATAAAAAGAGAATAAAAAGAAATAAGAATCCATTCACTTTGGAATGAACCTGTCATTAGTTACTATTTTTTTTTTGTATTCTAGAAAACATAAGATAATCAATTGCAAAATCATTTGAACTAATAAAAATTTAAATAGGTGGCCACTTATTTAGTAAATATACCAAAACATAATAGCTTTCCTATATATCAGAAAATACAATAGAAAAATAAACATCATATTCACAATAGCAAATAATCTATAAATTATTTAAGAATAAACTTAATAAAAGACATATAAGACATATGAAATTATGAAACTACATTGAATGTCATAGAATAAAAGCTGAATAAAAGAAGTGGCATGCTTTTTCCTGGATAGTAAGAATAAATAATTTAAATGTATAAATCTTTAAAAATTAATCTATATACGTAATTCTAATTTAAAAAACTCTTGGTGTAGTTTAATTTTTGATAAAATCACACTTAATCTTGAAGAATAAATATGAAAGAATATGGTTAGGAAAATTTTGAAAAAACATAATAATTCATTTTATCACATATTAAAACATATTATGAAGGTATAACAAATAAACAACATTTTTCTAGAAGTAGATTAGGCATGGTGTTCCAGTCAGTTCAGCATCTGACTCTTGGTTTGAGCTCAGGTCATGATTTCCTGGGTTGTGAGATGAAGCCGCACATTGGGGTCTGCACTCAGCGAGGAGTCTGCTTGAAGATTCTCTTCCCTCTGTCCCAACCCTCCTCAGTGTGTGCTCTCTCTCTCTTTCTCTCCCTCTCTTAAAATAAATAAATAAATCTTTTTAAGAAAAGTAGATTAGAGTAGAACCAGACCATAATCTTAAAATAAATTGAGACAAGTATAGATAAAAATATAGTATATGACCCATCAAGCCATAAGTATTATGGTATTAAAATATAGTATTATGAGCCATAATATTATGGCTCATTAAACCATAAAGTAAAAAGAACTATTTATTTAATGGTATTACAAAGCAAGCTAACCATATTTTATGGACAATGTTATGGCATACTTCTACTGTAACTAAATTTAAAACTACCCAAAAATTATAAAACACTTGATGAAAATTGGTGGATATACAAACGATTATCCTATGTGGTCAGGCCTTTCTATGCATGGCCAACTGTAAAACCATAGCGAAATGTTCATAGATTGGCAAAAACCATAACAAAAGCCTTAAATAAAAACAGAAGATAAAACAAAAATTTCAGAATGGCAGAAAACCACTATAAACAGTACTAGAAAGCAAACCACAAATGTGGAAAAAATTCTGGTGTCTATATGCAAATGACCAATTATGATATGTAAACATTTCTTTCAAGTTGATAAGTAAAGAAAGAACATCTTAATGGAACGTTGAGCACAAGACATAGCATGGAATTAAAAATTAATAAATTAAAATGGATAATAAATGAATAAAAAGATGTTTGACTTCAATAGGAAGCAAAGAAATGCAAATAAAACAAAACCAAAATAGTATTTTCCATCTATCATATTTTCAAAGACTAAAATAAATACTAATAGTATAATCAGGAGGGTAGAAAGTAGTCAAACTTCTTTTGTAAGTTAACAAAAAATTCTAAAGAGCTATTAAAAAAATATGTGCATACTCTGTAATTTAACAATTCCATTTTTAGTCATTTCTTCTAAGGAATAATACCCTCAAAATTCCAAATGGTAGTAGGTTTATTACAGAGTTTAGATAGATAATTTATATATATGTTAAGTAATCATAATAATCTAAGTGTTGAATAACAGCAACTTAGTAACTAAATTACCTTAAAGTTATACAATAACCTATTACATAGTCATAGTGATTGAATATGATAAAAATATATCAATGGAGAGAGATGAACAAGCCCATTATAAATTAAGGTGCCTAATATGGTCTCATTTTTATGTGAAAATAGAAATCTCCCTCTCTCTCTGTATGTGTATAGGTATGTATGTATGTTATAGGCTGAACTTTGTCCCCTCAAAATTTATATTTTGAAATTCTAACCCCCAGAACCTCGGAATGTGACTATAATTGGAGATAGAAACTTAAAAGAGATTATTACATTAAAATGAGGCTATTAGGGTAATCCAATCTGACTGATATTCTTATAAGAAGAGGAATTTGGGGGCGCCTGGGTGGCGCAGTCCTTAAGCGTCTGCCTTAGGCTCAGGGAGTGATCCTGGCGTTATGGGATCGAGCCCCACATCAGGCTCCTCTGCTGGGAGCCTGCTTCTTCCTCTCCCACTCCCCCTGCTTGTGTTCCCTCTCTCGCTGGCTGTCTCTCTCTCTGTCAAATAAATAAAAAATAAATAAATCTTAAAAAAAAAAAAGAAGAGGAATTTGGACAAAGCAACACAGGGATGTGGATATACACAGAAGAAGCCATGTGAGAACACAGTGAGAAGGTAGCCATTTGCAAGCCAAAAGAGGGGCCTTAGGAAAAGAACAGACCTGCCTACACCTTACTCTTGGACTTCTAGTCTCCAGAACTTAGGGAAAATAGATTTCCATTGTTTAAGTCACCCAGTTACGATATTTTGTTAGGGTAGCCCTAGCAAACTAATGCTCTATGTGTGTTCATGCGTCTATGTGTGTGGGTGTGTGTGGGTGTAAATATTACATATAAATTATATTACATATGCTATATATATGTTTATATAGACACATATATCATGTTTTCATATATATATATATACATGTGTGTGTGTATGTGTGTGTGTATATATATATATATATATATATATATATATATATATATATATATATATTTGATAGGCTAGAATAGTATATCCCACAACGTTGATAGTGGTTATTTCTAGACACCAATTATGGTTAGGCATATTTTTTCTAGATATTTATAATTAGTATTTGTTTTTATAAGAACAAAAATAAAGCCACTTTAATTCACAAAAAAAGAAGCTCAGTACTCAACTGATTCTTGTTTTTCTTTTATACCTAGTATAGTGCTCTATGTACAGAAAAGGCACAATAAAAATTGCATTGATTAAAACAATTAAAGACTAGATTGTATGAATTGACAGGTTTTTGTTAAAGGACTCTCAAAAGCACAATAAACCTTCATGGAGATACAGGATCTCCAGATTCTATCCATGTTCAGGTCTGTTTTCCATGGTGCTCTCTCTCCTACCCTACGCAGGAGAAAAACACATAGGACTCATATTTGATTCTTAAGTACGTTTACTTCTATGTTTCTTTTGAGAAGTTTCGGTTCCTTACTAGTTATAGATTCTATTTTTAGGCTTGATTGGCATCATTTAAAATATTTTTTCTGACATTTGATTTGTGTGTGTATGCTTTTTGTTTTGTTTCGTTTTTTTTTGTTTTCCCGGACATTGCATTTTGGTTAGGCTATGTATGGACTTGGTGCAATGGCTCCTGACATTCAGGTTTCTCTTCGTGTGGCCCACCATCTCCCTGTTTCCAGCTCTGAAGCTACCATGGCATATTGACAAGTGAGAATGGATAGAGCCTCAGTGTCTGACATAGATAAAGCTATCAAAAAACACCCTGCAGGGGCAAGCCCCAGGTCCAAATAGGTCTTGTTAGATCTGTATAGACACTTTAGAGTTCCTCTTTCTGAACATACATTTAATCATTGTACAGATGCAAGCCATTTTCCCTTTGCCCCTAAACTCTGGATCCTGAGATCACAAATCTGTACCTCCTGCAGGCATGTATCTTTTATTAATGGAAACATCAAAATTCCAGTGTAGCTTTGGCAACTCAGTTTGCAGAGCATTATTAAGCTATTTTGAGTGCTCCAGAAAAGTAAGATGCATATCTTGTATTAAAAAATGTCATGCAGAGATGGAAATCTAATCAATCGTATTTCAGATGAAGGAATAAATGGCCTTTGTGATTTATGTTATTGGTGAAACTAGTTAATAGAAGTAAATTAGGTTTATGTGTGACAGAGGCATTATCAATTAATAGCTCCTGGGTTTTCAGTACCTTGTAAAAATAATAAAATAAAATAAAATAAATCCTTGTCTTTAGAACTAGACTCTTAAGTGTCACCGGACAGAAATGTATTTCCTTCCTTTTTGACTCAATCATTTAAGCTTTCTCAAAGATACATTAGATAAGCTAATAAAAGTGAGGTTGGTCACGGTCTTAAGTTTCTGTGACAGTGGAAAACAGAAAGCATACAGCTAATGTCATTTATCTATTAATAACCATCCCTGAAATTTGTGAATTCAGCGTTGCTACAACTGGAAAACTGAAATAGAAAGACCTCATGTTGGGAATGTGTGTTGCTTCTCATAGCCAAGCTTCTCAGGGGGTTGAGCTCAGCACTTCATCAAAAGAGGGAAGATTTGCATGTAACGTATGTGATGGCAGGTATGTGTTCCGAAAATTTGTATTTCCCAAAATATGATCTTAATTTTCCACAGCCTCTCTGAGGGATGGTTTTTGCTGAGGTTACCATTTAGTTAGCTTCACGGTGCAGCGGTTACGGGTTTGGGTTCAATGGCTTTGCTTGTGTGGATCCTGCTGCCCTGAACTTGCCCCTGTGTTGGCCAAAGTAAGGAAAAATAGGTATTTCCAATTTTCTGTTATGTAAGGAAGTAAGATGATAGAGATTAAAAACTAAACTACTTTTACAGAGAACCTGAGAGATATGAAATAGAAGGCTTCAATTTGAAGTATAGAGGGGTTTTCTAATTGGGAACAATATTGATAAAGAATTCTGTTAGAAATATCCTAGGAAAGATATAATTAAGAAATTTAAACTAGACCTTTCATTAAATCTAGTTAATATTGAGGCTTTAAAGGCAAAACTCTTGTAGTAGGTAACACTAAATGCTTATTATGTGCCTAAGACTAAGACCTGACGTCACACAGTTAATTAAGAGAGAGAACCAGGCTTAAACTCACTTAGCCTGAATCCAGAGCCTTGTTAACTACCAAGTTGTATGATTCTCTTTTTGTAGAATTCTCTTTTATTATGAAGTGGTGGGAAATAGAAAGCTACTCGAGGCAGTGAATCATGAAAAAACCCTCTGGAGTACTAGAATCTCCTTTAGACTTCAGAGTGTCTTATAAAATTAAATTTTGGTCAAATACATAAATAGTTATATAATTATCACAGTCTGGTATTGATGGTGCAGCAATTAGTCAAGAGGAACAAATTTTTAAAATTTTAAAAATGTAACCATAATTCCTTCCTTCCTTCCTTCCTTCCTTCCTTCCTTCCTTCCTTCCTTCCTTCCTTCCTTTCTTCCTTCTTTCCCGTATATTTGATATTTGTTCACTTACTACACAAAATTGAATTGTCCATTTCATCCAAAGTCTCTAATTTTCTTTCTAAAAATTATTAAACTTTACCTTTTTAAGATAGTATTAGGTTTACAGAAAATTGAACAAAAAGTACTGGGAGTTTCCACATCACCTCTCCCCTTTGCCCCAGTTCCCCCATATTTAACATCTTGCGCTGGTGTTGGTACGTTTGTTATTATCTGTGAGCTAATATTGATACATTATTATTAACAAAAGTGCATTATCTCCCTTCCCCATGGTTGTGGACTGGATGTAGTGATTCACTTCTAAAGAGTAGAGTGTGGTAGAATCAGTTGTTATGTGACTTCCAGGACTGGGTTATAAAAGGCATTATAGCTTCCTCCATGTTCATTCTCTTGCTCTGGGGGAAGCCAGCTGCCAATGTCAGAAGGACACCATGTCAAGCAGCCCTATGGAGAGATTCACATGGATCTGGATCAGGAACTGAGACCTCCTGCCAATAAGCATGTGAGTGAGCCATCTTGGAAGTAGACCCTCCAATCCTGATAAGCCCTCTGATGACTGCAGCCCTGGCCAACATTTTGTAGCAACCTTAGGAGAAAAGCCAAGCAAGGCCATTTAGCTAAGCTGCTCCCAAATTTATAACTCACAGAAGCTGTATAACATAATAAATGTCCATTGTTATATAAGCTTTGGGTTGCAGCATAATTTGTCTCATTACAATAGATAACTGATACCCAAGGAGAGATGATTTGTCAAGAAGTTTCTCCCAATTCCTGAAGTATCACAGGAAAGGGGGAAAGATTGGAAGAAAACAAGGAAGTAAGGTCTATAGCATATTGAAACATGGAGAGAAATGGAGCAATGGAACAGAAACGTTGGGCTCAAATTGAAATCATGCCAAAAGTTATTAAGAAATAGTAACATTGATATTCTAGGAAAAATATTGTCATTTTAGGATGTAATATTTTAAAAAATTTAAGAATCATTTTCCTTGCAAACGCTTTTGGTGTTTAGGCTACTTAGTGAATCTATTCAACAATTTTATTTCCCAAGGCAGAAATCTGGACTCCAGTAAATTCCGTTCTTTAACTTGCACTCTTGCTAATTGGAAACCGAGTGCTGTTGTTTTCAAAACTCCATTAATTTTAAAAATCTGCCTCCTTTTCCCTTAATTCTGCCACTGCTTTACTTCCAGCCCTCATTGCTTACAGCTTACAATTCTGCAGTCACTTCCTGACTACCTCAATGTATTCTTCATAATTATATCAGAGTAATTTTTCTAGAATGAGAATATAATCTTGTCACTCCTTTATCCTGATGAAGTTCAAACTCATTAACTCAACATAGATACTCCATGATTTGGCTTCAGACTACCTCCTAAATTTCATTTTCTGATCTCACATTCTCTCTCTCTCTCTCTTTTAAAGATTTATTTATTTCAGAGAGAGAGAGAGAGAGAGAACATGAGTGGGAGGGGCAGAGGGAGAGAGAGAAAAAAATCTAAAGCAGACTCTTAGCTGAGTCTGGAGCCGGACACAGGGCTCAATCACACCACCATGAGATCACAACATTAGCCAAAACCAAGAGTCAGATGCTTAACCGACTGTGCCACCCAAGTGCCCGTCACATTCTCTCTTAATACAATGTTGTTTCATACCTCTCTACCTCCCTATAGTAGCAAACCTGAGCTCTGCTACTTACTTGTGTGGGTGTGTGGACTTATTCCTTTTTTCTCTAAGTCCCAGAACCCTTATTTATAAAGGAAGAGCAATCATAGGATATGAGCAATAGAATTGTTTTGATGAATAAAATATAATACATGTAAAATACTTGGGTGAGTGTCTGATGCATAATAAATGCCTCTTACCTCCAAAGGTTCTTCTCTCTGCCTCCATTTCCCTTTCTTTCTTTTTTTTTCCTTAACATTTAATTATTTGAAAGAGAAAGAGAGTGCAGGGAGAGGGGCAGAGGGAGAGAGAGAGAGTTTCAGGCAGACTCTGTGCTGAGTGTGGAGCCTGATGTGGGGCCTGAGATCATGACCCCAGCTGAAACCAAGAGTCGGGCACACAACCAACCGTGCCACCCAGGCACTCCTATGTCCCCTCTTCTTTGCCTAGCTGCTTCCTACTCTTTTTTCAGATTTAATTAAGCTGTTTACACCTTGGTAGGTTTTCATTCAGCCAGGTTGATTTTGATGCTTTCTTTTTGTGTTTCTACAGACCCATTGCCATGGTAATAATCTACCTTTTTTTTATTGTTGTTTTGTTTGTCAAACTCAATCCTCTAAACTTAGTTCTTTATTATATATTTACTACCTAACCTCTGCGCATAGTATATTTAGGGAAAAGATTTTTTAATAAGTGAATGTATTCAGGGTAACCAAACAAAACTGGAAACTGTCTACAGCTATAGCTTAATTGTCCTTTTGTACTTTGTGTTCTCAAGGTAGGTGAACATCAGTCAGTACTCACCAAAATGATACGAAACTTCTAATGCAGTACAAGTCTTCATAGTAACTATTATTGATTTACCCTGAATGAGATATCTCATTTAACAAATCCATCAAATAAACAGACAAACCAGAATATCAGGAGTTCAAACTTAAAAGAAATTAACTAATAGACAAGTATAAAGTTTTTTCTGCTGTTTATGCACCATAATATTAGACAGTGTGGTATGTTAATTTACCCATAATAGAAATGACATTATCATATATAACGTGTATCGAAACTATGGATAAAAACTTAGAATTTAATTTTGTATATTATGATTATACATGTTATATATTTTTTTACATGTTACGTTTTTTGAAATAATGTATTTAAAACTGACAAAGTTAAATAATCTTCTACAAGCAATCTATCACATATAAATCCCTATTACATATGTTTATATGCAACTCAAATCTACCTACTCCATAAATGCTTGCACCTGTTAGTATCCAAATATATTGTAGTGATGTAATGATGTGCCACCCAGATCCCCTTCAGAACTAAAACACTTATTCCCTTAGCTATCAGATCTTTCTAGGAATTGCCCTTCACAGAAAAAAGACCACCTTTCTCAAGGTCATGCCCACTCCCAGGGGACAATCTGCATTCAGTGACTGGTCAAGTTAGAGGTCTCATGTCCCAGTTCCCTCCTTTCAATTCAAATCAATTCTGAAAGGCCATTCCAGCTTCAGAGCAACCAGAAGTGTCTACTGAGGCCTTTGTGACTGCAATGCAACCCAGTTCTGCTAATCTCCTGTGGCATCCTTCCCTTCCCCTACAGTTATTAATTCCAAAAGCTTTTCCTAATAAACTCGCATGCTAATCCCTGTCTGGGTATTGTCTTTGTGAGCAGTCTTCACTATAGCATGTATTAAATCTTCAAATCATTCTTGTGATTGAATTTCCATAACAACATATTCGACCTTTGATATCACACATGCACTAATTTAAGAACACATTCCATCACTCATACACTCATTCACTAATTCATCTGATTTGCTAATTTGCTAATTCCTCTCTTTTGTGACATTTCTAAAAGTATTTAGAAAAACCATGTAGTATTACTTGGTGAAAATCAGAATTGCCCAGTTTCATTCATCCTGAGATGAATTATTTTTCTTTTCTTTTTTCACATTGTACCATCTCTGTGACATCTTGATAGACTAGGCCATTAACTAGATGTAAGCAGGGAACAATTGTTTTCGGACTATTAAAAAAGGCAGAAACCAAGGTCCGAACAGCCCAGAAAGACCCCGGGGGATACTAATGGGTTCCTCCCTATAATTGCTGCCCAACAGTAACCTATAGCTTCATTATAATACATTTACATTGAGGTTTTGACCTTCCCTCCATCCCCACAGGGGAGGGCTGCCACGGCAATTCCAACAAGGACCACATAGGGCCAAAAACTTCCCCTCCTGACCCATAGGAGGAGTCCCTTAGATGACTGGTCTCAGTCAGAGACCACTGTAGCTATGACCCCTAACCATGCAAGTATAAAAACAAGACAACCCTGACCCCTGGCACAGGGGTCACCTCTGGGCCTGTCTGCTTTCCCATCTTGAGAATATACTTGTTTTTAATTGCTATGAGACTCTTGCTTATTTGAGAGTTTGACTCAATTCTTTCTTGGCTGAACTTAAGAACCAAGGTTGGTGCTGAGGCAGGGAAGGGACTTGTCTATGACAATCTTACCATCTCTCTTCACCAGACGGATTCATACAGTAGTTGTCATTGCCTGTGAAAGCTTCAACTTGATTATTATTGTGGATGTCTGACAGAACAATTGAAACCTCATAATAATTTAATTGATGTATCATTTAGAGACTATTGGAAGTTACATGAATCCTAGTTGTTGAATATATACTTTTGTTGATATTTTTGGATAAGATCAATAAATCACCTGTGTCAAAACTTGCAGAATGGTGTCTAGCTTCTAACATAATGATTGATTTACACAGAGGATATTAATGAATACTAAAACTATTATACAACAGATTGCTGAGGGAATGGAGTATTGACAATGTCTTGGAGTACTTCTCAATAGATACTTAACTAGTTTTTAAGGGAAATATTATCTTTATAATGAGATTGTAGTAGCCACCTGATTAATCAAGTAATTAAGCTTAGCAATACTAATACTGGAATAAACTTACACTATTTGCCTCCTGATGTGATGTAATTAGACATACATAACATTACCTATGTAGCATTTTATCAAAAATGTTTAACCTGAATATAATCATGAGGGAATTTTCAGGCAAATCCATAATGTGAGGTATTGTACAAGACAGTCCTGGACTTTCCAACAAAGTTAATGACACATACAAACCACACACAGATACACACACACACAAACACAAACATGCACAATGTGAGAAACTATACCAGAATAGAAGAAACCTACACATGTAATAACCAACTTGTTGGAACCTTGGATCAGGAGAACAGACAGCTACCATTTTGGGACAATCAGGAAAGCTTAAATATGGATTGAATGTATTACTGATTTCATGTGAATTTTTTTTTTGATAGGATAGTGATATTGTGGTTATTTTGGATAATATTCTTCTCATAGGAGATGCACACTAAAATATTTGAGTGACATGTCATGATGTTTATAACTTCTTTTCAGATGGTCCATCAAAGTCCAAATGGGGAAAGAAAGATAAAGCAGCTGTGCGGTATATACAATATATCAGGGTTTAGAGAGAGGTATTCATCGAATAATTTTTCAACTTTCCTGTAGGCTTGGTAATTTTCAACATAAAAAGCCAGGGAAAATAATACTATATATGTATAATTTACACATAGATACACACATGCAAATTTCAGAACAGGTATCAGCAGCTTGGAAAAAATTCCTGGGGACAAGAATGGAGCACTCCCAAGAAATATTGCATCATCACTGCATCGTGATATGGAGGTTGATATTGTGTGCAGAGTGGTGGACTCTAACATCACCTAATCAGATTAGGAAGTAAAGAATTTTAGGAATACTTTCACCAATTTATTTTGTTTATATTTTCATTTTTATGTATGCTTGAGTGTTATATGATAAACATGATGTCTAAATAATCCTAGAAGTTTTTTATAAAAGTTAAAAAATAAAATAAAATAAATTACAAAGGAATGAGAGAACATTTTTAGTAGTTTAATTGGCAGAGTTCTTTCTTAGTGATACATAAAATAATGGTGTAACTTATAGTTAGTTGATGGCATTTTAAATTGGATAAAATATGCTCAAAGAATTGCAATATGTAATTCTTCTCAAAAAATATTGCTGAATGTTTAGTGACCTCCTGAATGCCAAAAATAACGAAATATTTTGCAGAATTGGTGATGTTAGTCTAAATAATAATATCAACACATCGGTTGCCAAGTTTTGATTAAATTTTATGCCAGATTATCTATACATAATAGAAATTGTGATTCTGTGAATGAGGAGAAACAATCACCAAAAGCAAAACAACAAAACAGAGAGAAAGCCATAATGACAACCATAGCTTGCCATTTCTTATATTTAACATTTTATTGTAAACATTGCAAAATATGTGCATTTGTAGAAAGAATAGAACAATTAAACCCCAAAAACATCATCTGGCTTTGATAATCACTAAGATTTGTCCAATGTCCACCATCTCTTTTGAAATGACCCAAGAAAATGATTTATTTATAGATGGGGTTCAAAGACTTCTCAAAGTTTCTCCTGGATCTACGATTTTTAAATTTGTTGCCTTAGTGGGCATTGAATGAATATACATTCACACTATATATATAAATATATATGTCCGTCTGTCTGTATGCCTATGCAGATGTATAGATATGTATAGACACACACATGCCCATGCATATATATGTATGTTTGCATTTATGTTCTGGGGGTCCTGTTTTACTGTGAGGAGCTGAAGAATGGAGGTGATTTCCTCTAGGGAATTAGTTTATTTCAGCTAGGTTTAAGATTATGACCATTCTAAACTTTCATCCTTGAATTTCCTGAAGTAAAAAGCAATGAAGATAATTGAGAAAAATCTTATAGTAAATAAGAAAATGATTAAAATAAACATATAAAAAATGGAAGTTTCTGTCAAGAAAAAGTTTGAAAATCTGAAATAAACACTGGTTATTATTCCTTGCTTGAGAATTTAGAATCCTGTTGAATAAAGTTACCATATGGATGGATACGTTTTACTCTAGTTGATTTACCAGGTTTCTCCTATCACCCACACTCCTAATACTTAATACATTTTCTTCTTACTCCAGTTACAGAGATTCTATAAATTAAATTCTGGTTATCTAGATTTTTAATTCTTGCCATATATAGTATTGTCACCTTTGCTTTGTATACCATGCTCTATTTGGTGAATATGCATTCTTCTGTCTCTAGGGAATTATTGATTTGGATGTAGCTGGATCTCTCCAGTATGAGGCAGTTTGAAAATGCTATTTTTATTCAGATTAAAGAATTTGGAATTCAACAAGTCAATAGCATATGGAGGATGTCAGGCTGATTTACTCCCTAAGTAGTCTTTTCAGATACCCTGGGGTATGGGATAAACTATGTATAGATTTTTCAGGTCTGACTTCACAGCATTCTATTTTAATTCCATTTTACGTTAATAGCTATGCAGAATGTCTAAGGGCAGCAAATCAATTGAACTACAAGGGATGTATTGAATCATTGATTTGAACACAGCACAGTGAGCTTGCAAGATATAAAATATTGATTAAAACAAACTAAAGCAGTTCTTACTACTTTCTTCATTTTAAGTTATTTAACATTTTGATTTAACTAGTTAGATGGAGATTTGCAAGAATTATGAGATATATATGAGACTATTTAGAGACTGTTTCATTGCTCATCAGTAAGTACCTAAGAGACTTTTATTAATATTCCAAATTGACTTTTTCTGAATATTCAACTTTATACTGATGAGTTGTACAGATAGAATTTACCTATTGATATTTATTTGGCTCTGAGTCTTGACATATAGTGGGGTTCTGTTAAAGTTATGCTAAAAATCAATTTTTTAAAAACTCACATAGAATCATTTGTAAATGACAGTTTTCTTAACAGTTTCACAATGTAATGAAAGAGACTGATTATTAACAATCTCACATATTAATGGAGATGCGCATCTATAAAATGAGCAGTTTTAAAATTAAACCAAACTCTTGAAAATAAACAGACACTATCAAAATAATTCCAAGGGTTCTAGAGAAGTTGAACAAAGGTTAAGTCCCCCCAAACATTTCAGAACTGATAGTTTCCTCTTGGTCCAATTAGGGAACCTGAATGTCATTACCTTGTTGCAGTTCTCAGGACCCTAATTGCACATAAAATCTCCCTTCAAATCATAACACATGTGCTATTTCTAAGTTTCTTTCCATCCTAAACAAAAGACGAATTATTAAAATGGGGTGAGATTTCATGCAGAATTGGCAGTCAGTTTAGAGGGCAATAATTTAACACTTGCACCGTGAAATTAAAATTTACCTCCACTCAATGTAATTCCACTGACCAGCAGCAGGCAGTTGTTATTTTTATTTTATTTTACTTTTATGAGAGCAGAGAGATTTAATTACTTCAGTTTAAACAGAATGGCCTACCACTGCCTGTTGACAGGGCCTCTGGTGCAGGCAAATTATGGCAGATAATGTTACTGTTCCAATGAGCTTCCTGAGGGGCGCCCTGTCTCCCTGCGCTGAGCTGAGCTGAGCTAAATAGAAGGCCCTGGAGGCAGTGGCTCAGGGTCCCCTGCCAAAAAGTCACCTTTTTGCTAAAAAGAAAGATGCTTTGCGGATCAGATTTGCTGCTCAGCTCTGCTCTCCCTGTAATCTCCTGCTTTTTCACTTTTGCAAATTCTTGCTTTTGAAGACAAAATTTTGTTCCTTTTCTTTATATGTACGGTATAATAAGAGTAAAGTATAATTTCCTCTTAATTGAGACATAGGGGCAGTTAAATATGCATTTTTGTTGTTGTTGTTATAAGAAATGACTTACAGCTTAGCTTTATTTAGGGTAGGAATGGTCAAACTCCCTCCTTCTATACAAAGAATCAAGCATTTATAGCAGTATATTTTAAATAATCTTTCTCTCCCACTGGCTAGTCTTGGAGCAGTGAATACTGTCTAATTCCCAGCTAAACAATGAGTTCAGATTATATTCTTGTTGAATTGATGTGAAATTCAGATTAATATGTGTAAGCAGAAAATATGGAAAGAATTATACTGACTATAAGCAGTTACTACACAGCCACACATTTTTTAAAAAGCTTAAAAATGTATAGAATGCATATCATTATGTATTTACAATTTAAAAGTATGATATTGTTATAGAAAAATAGAGACGAGGGATGTTGTATCTCTCTATCTGAGGCAATGACATCTCACTGTTTCTTACCTAGCAGCTGTTGAAAAGGGAGCCCTAGGCTTAGCTTCCTGCGTGTGTGACCCGTGCAGTTAACAGGGCCTGGCACTGGAGAAGGCCCTCATGCTTGGTTTAATGCTCTGCTGTCCCTGTCTTGAAATTCTTAACAATTTTTGAACAAGGGGTCCTTCATTTTCATTTTGCCCTGGGGCCTACAAACTCTACAGTTTGGGCCTGGATATCCCTAATTGTAAATAAGCTAATGCTATACTTCACAGGCTTAATTTTTCCCTTCTCCTTCCAAGTGTGTTGTATGGTTCTTGTCTGGGTTATGAGGTTTAGCCTATTTTTACCTTTCTGCACTGCTTCTTATGTTCCATTTTCACGGTGTTTAGATTATAGCAGACACGAACTTCCTGTGTCTCAGTGCCGGCCACGAATCAGGCTGGGAGCTGGGATTACAAGGCTGTCAGGGGAGCTGCCTGGTTCCAGCTTTAAAATAACAAGTGCTTGACAGCTTAGTTTACATAACTGCAAAATTGTGGCTGTATTCTAAAACGCAGTTACATGTGACATAATAACTAGGGACTTAATTTATTTAGACTTTTTCCTTGCAATATAATTTCCAATAAATAAATCTCCCAGGGGCAGGAAGACATGGCATTTCACAATGCTCACATTTTCCTCCCTGAGTTTGGACCTGCTTTCCTTTCTTGGTAGTTAAAAAAATGAAAACTACACGTCATAATTTTACATTTACCCTACTTGCAACAGCTTATGTGCAGGGTTTATGAGAACGTATGGAGTGTTCATGTACTGTGTTAGAACAAGTTTCATTTAATTTTTAATTTTTTTTTTCATTTTTGTCCAATATATTTTTTCTAAGTATCCAAAACAACGTTGATGATAATCTGCCAGAGTATAATAAAAATTAGAATTTTTCTAGGCACTATAACAATGTCCCGAAAATTAGGTTTCATTTGTACATGCATATTTTCCAGTTATCTTAAAAAATAAAGGTTTCAGTTAAAATGTTTAAATGAAAAGTGAGGAAGGTGAAAGTAAATACTGGAAAACATCCCCTTCCCTCCAGAGGAAAGAACAGTCATTGTCTTGTTATTATTTAATATTTATATAAGGGTAGAGACATGTAGGGCCAAGCACAATGGATGAAATTGTGCCAAAGATGAACACAATCCCTGCCTTGAGGTGCTTTCTGCCTAGGGCTGGGTCAAGAGTGCATTCAAGGGAAGGAAGTGAGCTGAAGAATCTAGAATTCCACTGAGTGGTGAATGCCAAGCCACCTGTGGGCTTTGAACAATGACTTCGGATGGGAAATGTTGGAGAATTTCTTCTGAAATGTAGAAAAGCTCATAGTAAGACTTGAAGGTTAACAACTGTTGTAAGTGTGTGTACCTATGAACAAGCAGACATGGATGACTTTATTGTTAATGTTTGACAAGTGCTGATTATTAAGGTAGGAAGTTCTTAGGATATTGAAAGAAAAATTTTGTAGATAATCATTAAGATCTTGAGCAGAAACCTGACCACCGCTGGCTTTGGTCAGTCAGACTGCATACAGTTCCCAGTCTGAATGGTCGGTCAGTCAGAGTAAACATCAGTGAATTCTCTCAGGGTCAGAATTTCTCTTCTTCTTGTCAAATTATAGCCTTGAGGATTCTATGTGAAATGAGCTATGTTAGACTGATTAAAATTTGCTTCTTATTATCTCCATATTTATACCTGCTTAACTTCCACAGTGAGTGAAAATTTTGGTGGTGAGAGCAATAAATTCCACTCTCAAATCAAACAAGGATTGGATACTTGGCAACTCTCAGTAGATTCTTAAAGAGTCATCTTAAGTGAGAGTCCCTTTTGTACTATTTCTAGTACTATTTCTAGTCCATAAAGTATCCACTATTCCTATTTGGGGTGTTTTTCTCTGCAAAGAGTAAGACACCTTCTTCTCACAACTTCACTAAGCTTACATCTTTTCAAGGTTCTCTTCCATCTTTTCTCCTCCACTTGATTTTCTCTCTTGCACAGCACATAGAACCCAGTCTATGTAGGTTTTGGATATATAAGAAATAGTGGGAAAAAGATACTGGTAGAATAGAGAGCCCAGAAAGAAATGATCACATATATGGTCATATAATTTTCAATGAGGGTGCCAAGACCATTTGATGAGAAAAGAGCAGTCTTTTCAATCAATGATGCTGGGAAAAATGATAGATATGTACAAAAGGAGGAAGTTGGACTGTTACCTTACATTATATGGAAAATAACTCAAAATGAATTTAAAAATTTAACCATAATTACAAAAAAATTATAAAACTCATGGAAGAAATCATAGGAGAAAATTCTTATAACATTGGCTTTGGCAGTGATTTCTTGGATCTGACACCAAAAAATAGGAAATAAAAGAAAAAGTAGTTAAGTGTTGGACTGCATCAAAATTTAAAATTTTGGACATTAAAGGCCACTATCAATAGGGTGAAAAGATACCCCACAGCATGAGAAAAGTATTTGCAAATCACATGTCTCATATGGTATAAATATCTAGAGCATAGAAAGTACTCCTACAGCTTAACATCAAAAAAAATAAATAAATAAAAACAAATAACCCAACTAAAAAATGAGCAAAAGACCTGAACAGACAGTTTTCTAAAGAAGATATACAAATGGTCAATAAGTACACAAAAAGATACTCAAGCCGTTATCCAGAAAGAAAATGCAAATCACAACCAGAACGAGACTGCTTCATATCCATAAAAGTGGCTATTATAGAAAAAGAATGGGAAGTAAAAAAAGTGTTAGCAAGCATGTAGAGAAATTGGGATATTTGTGCATTGCTGGAGGAATGTAAAATGGTGCAGCCATTTTAGAAAACAGTATGGTGGGGCGCCTGGGTGGCACAGCGGTTAAGCGTTTGCCTTCGGCTCAGGGCGTGATCCCGGCAATCTGGGATCGAGCCCCACATCAGGCTTCTCTGCTGGGAGCCTGCTTCTTCCTCTCCCACTCCCCCTGCTTTGTTCCCTCTCTCGCTGGCTGTCTCTATCTCTGTCAAATAAATAAATAAAATCTTAAAAAAAAAAAAAGGAAAAAAAAAGAAAGAAAACAGTATGGCCTTTCTGCAAAAAGTTAAACATAGACTTACCATAACACCAGCAATTCTACTCCTAGGTATATACTCAAAATAATTGAAAGCAGAAACTCTAATAGATTTGTACACCAATATTCATAGCAGGTTTTTTAACAATAGCCAAAAGGTAGAAACAAACCAAATGTCCATCCACAGATGAATGAATAAACAAAATGTGGTTTATGCATGCAATAAAATATTATTCAGCTCTAAAGAGGCTACAACATGGATGAACCTTCAAGACATATGCTAAGTGAAATAAGGCAGACAAAAAAAGGACAAATATTATATGATCCGACTTACTTGAAATACATAGAATAGACAAATTCATAGGAATAAACTAGAATGGTGGTTGTCAGGGGCTAGAGGAATGGACAGTTATTGTTTAATGAGAGAAGAGTTTCATTTTGGGATGATGAAAAACTTCCGGAAAAGGGTAGTGGTGATGATCACATAACATTGTGGATGTACTTAGTGTCACAAGATTGCATACTTAAAAATGGTTAAAATAGTATTAAAAAAGGTTAAAAAATGAAAAGAATACATAGGAAATTTTCTTGGAGACATACTTCTTTTTTCTTGCCCTGGCAGGTAATGCTTATCTATCCACTTTTTTGTTGTTGTGAGTAGGAAATTGGAGCTGCATGTTGACCATGAGACTGCACTACCTGCTGTAAGCATATTGATTTTATTGAGTAACTCACCAGTCAATAACCTACATTAAAAATCAAGTGAGTTCAGTTAAATTATTAATTTGTACAGTTAGACATAGTGTGCAGATCTTGACCATAGTGTGCAGTTTTAAGACCAAATAAGTCTAAATATCTCCTAAAACTTAACCGTATATTACCACTATCTCCTTATCAAAATTGGTGAAATAATAATATCCTAGGCAATATATCATGTAGACATAGTGAAGAGGGGTGTGTATATGAAGGATTTGATTTTACATATATGCATGTCATGTCTGTCTCCCCAACTAGACTGTAACAGTCCTGAGGAGCATATGGAAACATTTTGGATCCCTTACAAAGCTCAGCACAAAGCTTTGAATTATTAAATATTCCATTCATCTTCCCACCATTTACCAAGTAATTTTTCTGCTCAAGGTGTTGGTGAGGGCTACGGAAACAAAAATGAAAAGGCAGAAAACAAAACAAACAGAAACCAAAATCCATTGTTTTACTGGAAGAGACAGTCCTACTAGTGGTAGATGAGCAAAGGCTACTACAGGAGAGCCCCGTTCAGTGCAGTGTATTTTGAAAAGAGTTTTCTTGGGGGATATAATATCCACACAAGGCCAGTTGGAGTAGCCAGACAAGTGAATACAATGAAAAGTTACGGTTACCCAAGCCCATCGGAGAAGGCAGCTTGAGAGCTGGAACTACACGCCTTGCCTCCAGATTTCTGTTTTCTACTACTGAGGATTCATCAAAAGTATATCTTGAATAATATACTTTTTATAGAGACAAAATAGAATGGTGGGTCTTAAGAGTCTTTCATTATGATAGTCCTTTCTCTACTTTTTCCAGTCCGTAAAGTAACCACTGACCCTATTCTGGGTATTCCACCGGCTTTACTAGGTCTCATCTAGTGATGAAACATATCTGCTAAACATATATTACATATAAAAGGTGTTACAAAACTTACCTTCAAAAGTCATCAATTAAACTTGACAACAGAATATGGCCTTTACCTTCCCTGCGCCCTATTTAATTCCTACTTTATAGGTATTTTTTATGTCCTACAGTTGCAGCTGGTTGAATGTGACAATCAGAGTATGAGAAGAAGAAGGGACGTAAAGGCAAACAATTAAGGATGAACTGACAAGTCAGAAAATTGGTGAATTGTATGTGATTTGTAATTATGACCTTTTTTCCCCAGGGCTTTAATGATTTAGGCTGTTTCTTCTTAACTAATTCTTTTATCACTAAATATTTACCAAATGAATTTTTCTCTAGAGAGTAAAAGACCAGTTGTTCGCTGGACATGAGTGAAGGCTTCATTTAACAACACACAAATACATTCACACATTGTTCCATAATTTTGGGTATGATAGCATAAATCTCTTACATAAGTAACTTAAAGCAATTTAAAGTATGGATGAGCTCTGTCGAAAGTTTTAGATAGAGTGTGTTGTATTTATAAATGCAGATTTCAAGATGGATGTGGAATTTAGATGTCATTAGTCTGAAGAAGCTATTTGGTTTGAAAAGAGGTAGAACTGAACTGACAAAAGTGATATCCCATATGAATAGAATATGACACCAAATATGGCTCCTGGCATAAAACATCATGGGTCTGGGGTGCCTGGGTGGTTAAGCATCTGACTCTTGATTTCGGCGCAGGTCCTGATCTCAGGGTTGTGAGATTAAGCCGCACAGAGGACTCCTTGAGCTCAACTAGGAGTATGTTTGAGATTCTCTCTCTGCCTCTCCTTCTGTCCTTCCTCCTGTTTGGACACATGCTCTCTCGCTCTCTCTGTCTCAAATAAATAAACATCTTTAAAAAAAACAAACAAAAGAAAATCTTTGTGGGTCTTTTATTTTTATGTATTTATTTAACAAATATTAGTTGAGTACCATGCTATTGCTGAAATCACAAATGTGAATGAGATACACTCTGGATTCTTACAGTACAGTTTAGAAAGAGACTCTGATGCAAATATGTGTATTAACAGGGGGCGCCTGAGTGGCTCAGTTGGTTAAATGTCTGCCCTTGTCCCAGGTCATGATCCCAGGGTCCTGGGATTCAGCCGCTGGCTCGTTGGGCTTCCTGCTCAACAGGGAACCTGCTTCTCCCTCTCCCTCTCCCTCTGCCACTCCCCCATTTGTGCTTGCTTGCTCTCTCTGTGTCAAGTAAATAAATAAAATCTTTAAAAAACAACAACAACAAATATGTATATTACAGTATGATTTTAGTGAAATGAATGAAGTACTTAAGAGAAAACAAAGCTAACTTGGCAGGTAACCCAAAGATTTCTTCAGGGATGTAACATTTGAGCTGGGCCTTGAAATATTTCTAAGGGATGAAGGGAAGGGAAGGTACATTATAGCTAGGGAGGAAGTGGATCTTAGAGTCACCATTAAGAAACTGTAGCCATTTATGCCTAAATGATGATGATTGTTAACATTTACTGATTATTTCCTGTATGGCAGCACAACTCAAACATCTTATATGTATTATCTTTTTTAATCCTTATAATACTTCTGTGAAGTAGATTCTTGTATCAGTTTTCTATTGAGTTCCACCCCAAAATTTGGTGCCTTAAAACAACTATTTGTTTAGTTCATTATTCTCTGTGGGTTGGCAATTTAAGCTAGAACTCATTGAGTGATTATTCTGGTCGCGCTGATTTGCCTTGTGAATCTGTGGTGAGCTCCTGGGTGTTTGGGGGGCTGGCTGGTCTAGAATGAACTGAGCTGTATTGTTTTTTCAGTCCCTATGGTCTCGTGCTTTTCAGCATTCTGACCTAAGCTTCTTCACATAGCAGCTGGGCAGTTTTCTATGAGAAACAGTAGACACACGTAAGATTCCTAGAGTCTAGGTCCAAAACAGGCACACTATCATTTCTGCTCCTTTTCTATTGCCCAAAGCAAGTCACAAGTCACAAGGTCAGCCCAACTCAAGGGGACAGAAATAGACTCCACCTCTGAATGGGAAGAGTTATAAAGTCACATTACAATGGGGCATAGCTCCAGGAATAATATTGTAGCCATTCTTACAAATAATCTTCCATAGTACTGTTACTGTTTCCACTTTACAGATGAGGAAATGGAGGCTTAGCCTGAGAAACTGTGAAGAAGATGAGCCATGACTTATGTTTTGAGCTGCCTAATGTCAGAACTGGACTTTGCTATGAAACTAATTAAAGAAAAATAATATGGGCTGATGGATTGGTAAAGGGATAAATAAATGGATAATTATATGCTATATCAAATACTGTATAATGTCAATTTCAGAATCCAGGTGGTTAGTATCCCCTCTAAAGTTCTTTCAACTTTTTTATATATTAGAAGATTTTCCTAGTAAAATCAGGGGTTTTGAAAATAATATTTGAAATTAGGTTCTTGGTGTGAGCCTAGGCTCTGTTACTTGCTAGTTATATGTCTTGAGAAATATCCAGAATGTTCAGAAAGCCTCAGTCCCCCCCATCTGTAAACTAGGGGAGTTATTGATATCTAATCCATAAAATTGCAAATTAAATAAAAATAAGGGCTCAATAAGCATGAGTATACAAAGAGTTTTGCACATTCTGTAGCAAATATAAGGCTAAGCACATGTAAACACTTCAATAAATAATGTCTTCAATAAATAATAACTATCATGTAATAACATAAAACTTGCTTGGAATCCTTTCAATTATAAAAGTTTTCTCCCAGAATATCTATAGTAGATCTTATTTGATTCATTCCTTCAAAAAAAACCTGACCCTATTGAACAAAGAGTTATGTATATTTTTTACTGAACACTCAGTTCTTTGTTGCTGGCTTTCAAAAAGAGAAGGTATCTTACTTGACACATTATTTTTTATAGAAGGAATTAACAAAATACAGAAAAATTTAGAATGTTAAGAATTTAAAATCAATATATTTTGAAGAGCAACTAAATACCAAGATGAAAAGATACTTATCAGAACTTCATTTTAAGCCATTTAATAAAGGGTCATAAAGAATTAAAATCTAAGGACTTAAAAAGTCTTTTATGCAGCCACTAAAAGGAATAAAATATGCCATAACAAGGATAAACCTCCAAAACATTAGGTTAAGTGCAGGAAGCAAGTCATAAAAAACCACATATTACCTCATTCTATTTATGTAAAATATCCAGAATAGACAAATCTATAAAGAAAGACCATGGATTAGTGGTTGCCTAGAACCTAGGATGGAAATACAGGGTGGGAGGTAAGGAGGCTGTAGCTAAAGGTATGGAGTTGCTTTTGAAGGTAATGAAAATATTGTAAATTTGGCTGTGATGATGACTGCATATATCTGTGCCTGTGTGCACAGATAAAAACTGTTGAATTGCACAGTTTTAAATGGTTGAACTGTGTGATGTGTGCCATATATCAATAAAGCTGCTACCAAAGTCCTTAACCAAGAATATACAGTATTGAATAATGCCACATGTAAATGGTCACATTTTTTTAGTTCATATGTTTTTTTCTCAAAAATATATTCTTACTAATTCAGTATTTCTCTGTGAGACTCACATTTAAAATTAAATTAATTAAAATAGAAATCCCCAAATTATAATTTTAAATATAAAAATGCTATTTTTATGTATAAACTTATCAATAGTGTTGGCTGACTTTATTTTTTAAATAAACCTAGCATTTAGTTTCTTTGCTTTTCCACATAACAAACAATATTTATTTTAACAAAGATAACAAAACTCTGAAAAGGTAGAAAAACTGGAGCAAAGAACAAACAAAAGATGGTTAAATTATTAACTTATTCTTGAATAGACTAGAAACAGAGAGAAGGAGAGAATGGAGATTTCTGCAAAATTCATTAGCATTAAGCGAGTCTACAAAAATCACAGGATCAGTACCCCAGACGGTCAGCTTGGCCTCCAATTTTTCCCCTGGTAAAACTTTTCCAAGGTTTGCTGAGTGATGTCAATGCAAAGTTTTCCCAAACTTCCTGGAAATTTTACAAGCAATTCACTGGAGATACAAAAAATATCTGGGGCCTTAGCCAACAGCATTCCTCTATGAATACTGGCTCTCAATTTGCCTTTTATTTTTCTTAATTGGGGTTATGCAATCTTAAAGATTTACAGTTAAGGAGAGAAGCAAAATATAAAACTTAAAGAAGAAGTAACAAATATGAAAATAATAACCCTTTTAACCCTATTGTGGACATGATTTTTTTTTATTCTTATGTAGAAACAGACTGTATTTTTCCACATAAGCATCCTTTTAATGAGCTCTACTGTATAATAAATTCCTAGATTAAATCTCTTTGGATCCTATTAAAATGAATGTTTTAATCCAATGGCTTAGTTAGTAAAGTGCAATTTATGTCATTTAAGGAAAAAGGCATAGTTTCTCAACTGGGAAGCAAAAAGAAAAGCAAAAGAAAAAAAATCCTGTCTTCTTTTTCTCCACAATTGTTTGTTTTTGTTTTGTTTTGTTTTTATCATTGGCATTTTATTCATTGGTTTTCTTTTTTGTATCCTCTAATTCCATTGTCTGGACATGTTTCAGTGTGAGTACTAAATATGAGACTAGGCATCTCAGACAAAATCTTATTCTGGGTTATTAGACAATGTCTGATGATGCCGACTTCTTCTCTCGGGTTTAGCAAGCGCAGTCTCCGGGAGAGGCTTTTTTGGGGAAAGATCGCTCAGGAAAAATGCGTGTCCTTGACGAGTCGTTCCAGGTTGGGTGTCCCTGAAAGTATATGGGGGTGGTGTCCCTTTAAGCACAAGGAAAGGGCAGGTCCCGCTGTTATCCTTGACCCTCTGACAAAATAGTCAGGCGCTGTTTGTAAAAGAGCCAAGTAATTAAAAGTATCCCAGGGTTATGGTGAAATAGGGCAAGTAAAATACGCTCCTGGATACCAGCTCTCTTTCAGGACCAGCTCTTTTGTATTTTCTCTCTATTTTGTTTTCTTCTTTATTTCAATTTTTCATGGCACAGTTTCCCCTCTCCTACATTGTTCTTCCCTGCCTGTCAGTTGGTAAAATGATAAGTACCATTATTACTGCTTATCTAGCTTGAGTTCTTTCTGGAACTATTTGCTTCCAACCCCCATCTCAGCCCTAAACTCCTGAACTATATTTTTTCCTCTTAATTTCAGAACAAATTATTAATTATTAGATGTAATAGGGAAGGGTACAGAAATAAATTGATCCAGTTACACAGGGAAAGGATGAGACAATTCTCATCATTTCATTTGTATTTTTCTTTATGATGATGTCTCTAACAGAGACAGAGAGACCCAGGGCATGCATTTTGGCTACCTTTAGAGTGACCATATATTCCTATTAACATAGAGCAGTTGGGTATATGCCTATTGTGATAGCTTAATTATCAATAATATGTCTTTTCACTCCCAAAAGTACTCTTCATTAAATGTAGATGGTGTAGTCATCCTAATTATCTCTCTTGTTGAACTGTTGGGTTAACTGCTCAATACATAGAGAAATTAGTTCTAATTTTGTTTAGAGAAAGCTATTCTCTGGGTAATCACCCTGACTTTTGTTATGAAATAACTACTTGTACTGTTTGACTTTGAAATTGAAACAATTTGGTATTGTGCAGATATTCCTTATATCTCCAAATGATATTAGGGAGCAGTAGAATACATGGGCATTGTATCAGGTAAGGATGGGTATGATTGGTTATATTACTCAATAGTTATATAACTGTGGGCAGATAATTTAACCCCCTTGAGTTGAATCTTCCTTTTCTGTAACATGCACATAATAATTTTGGCTCTGGATTGTCATGAGGATTAAATAATAAATGGTTATAGTTACATAATTATATTAGCTCATATATCCACCCATCCATCATCCATCCATCCATCCATCCATCCATCCATCCATCCATCCAGATATTTTATCGTTATATAAATACAATGCCTGGCACTACAACCCAAAGTAATTTAAAACAGTAAGAATGCATTATGTTGCTAGACAAAACTCTAAATTTAAATCATGCAAGATTAATTCTTTTCCTAAATTGAGTTCCTTCTAAGACTGGTTCCTAAGGATTGCAATCTGGGTATAGCAATTCCAGGCATCACATCCACAGCTAACAACATCCATAGGCAGAAGAAAGTATTGCCTCTATCTTGGGCCCCTATATCTTGAGGAAACCATACCAAGAAACCCCTCCTTACATCTCCTCTCCTTCCTTCTTGGCCTGAGTTACAATGCATGCCAATGCATTTGTCTACTGTTGGCAAGGGAAATGTGATCCTCAAAGTGAGTTGGCCACAATGGCTCTTTCTGTTTGGAGAAAATTTGATGTCTGATTAAATTAGGGATCTGTGTGCTAGTATGAGGGTGTGCATGTGCCCAGGGTGGATGTAACCTATTCATCAGGATATCTGAAATCAGGATATCTGAATCCCAGCCAAGGATGTAACATCAGATAGCTGCGAACTTGAAAGTCACTTTCCTATTCAGGCTTCCATTTATCCATGATAAAATGTGGTGTTGACTTCCTAGTAGTAAAAGATCCCCTCAACCATTAACATTCTGTTTGGTCTACTTAAAAACAATAGTCCTAAATTCACATGGACATCATTCCGAATTCATAATCTATTTCAGATACTGATGAACTGATAAAGATAGAATAAGAGTTAGAAGACCTGGTTTCAAGCCCAGATTCACTGCTTAATAATGCTATGACTACAATTCATGAAAGAAAAAGCTCTTAGGATGCATTTGACAAACTGCTATGATTATTAAAAAACACTTTCTTAAAAATTCAGAGTCCTTTTTCAAGCTTAGTTTGCATAACTAGTTTGGAGATGGTAGAAAAATCAGGACTGTACTTGACCTGTTTCCACATCTGCTTTTTGTTTCTTCTGGAGAGGGGGTTGTACATAAAAAGAAAAATGGGGCTTTTGCCTTATCCGGTATTCCCAACACATTCACTATTCACAAATTATTTTCATATACCATGTTTAAATTTAGAACATGAAGATGCTTGTGTAACCTATATAAAGCTATAAAATTAATAAGTAGTAATGACACAACCTGCTGTCACCAAGTACCATGCTCTTTCTACCACTCCTTTGTCATTGTCATCTAGTGCCCAAGTTTAGACATGGCTTTTATGAAGTGACAGACAGCACATTTCCTTGGGAGATTTCCTGTGGCACGTGCACAGATGTTGTTTCTCTGCAATAAGAATGAAGTGGAAGTAAGGAGTGTGATGTTGTGCAGCACTATGTCTTCACTAGTGTAACTCTTTTGAGTAATGAAGCTGAATGTCAAAGAGCTCCTTTTAATTACCATCCTTAGGAGATGCAAATGGTGGAATGAATACTGAGGGACTAGTACACTGAGCCAAGGAGCTTTATACCTCTGGACCTTGGTTTTCTTATGAAAAATGTGTGTGTGTGTGTGTGTGTGTGTGTGTGTGTGTGTGTGTGTGTTGGGTGTTGACAGGGATGGGGTTGAGATATGAGAAACAAATGGATCTCTAGCTTTTTTCCAGGACTAGCATTCTAAAATTCCAGGTTCCCTGATAGAGGCACTATATAGAGGTGGAGATGGGGAGAGAATTGCATTGTACAGAATTAGAGCTTCAGAATGTGGGTGACCAAATGACAGTTGACCAAATGACCAAAGGACAGAGGCTGGGAAAGCTGGTAACTGCTATCAATGGGTGCCACTGCCTAAGAGCAACATGGTGACAGCTGTACCAACTGCTGGGAGGCTTCACTGGTGACCACACACCCACAGATAGGTGCTACTGGGTACCACTGACAGGAACTTCCTTTGAGACTGTAACTGGGACCATCACAGAGGGCAACAGATTAAGCCCATGCCAGGGAAAGCTTATGACTTAGAGGTTTCTAATCCTTTACTCTCTGTTGTCTTTCTAGAAAGCCCCAGATTTTTCTTTATGCGTCAACTTTTTTTCTTCTGATTTTGAACGTTGGAAACCATTTTAATAAGTGATCATGTTTTGCTTTTTTCTCCTATTCTGGTGGGGAAGTGTCTTGAAAAATAAACCTTGTTAAAAAATTAAACCACATGTATTTATTCAAGAAGCTCCCTGAAAAGGTCAACAAGTGGCAGTCAGTTCTCAGCTGTCACATTCTTTGTTATCATCCTGGTACTCCGTTTTTATCCTCTTTCCTGTCTTCTGGTCATTTTTCTGCTCATTAGCTACTTGAGCTTAGGGTGGGCAAGAAATGAGATGGGATTTTAAACCTGTCAAGTTGAAGTCTGGTTAACAGCCATGCAGAGGTGCAATGGGAGAAAGGAGGAAATGAATTCTCTTATTTTGTAGAAAATGTAGCTGTGGTAGAAAATTAGTCTTAACTTACTTTTCTTTCCCTGATATTAGTGGCTGACTGTGACATAGTCTCCAGTATCTCCTATGGGGTAAGCATTCTCAAAATATAGGTTTAAAGAATTAAAGATATAATAGCTCCAAGAGGGCATTCCTATCTATCAAACCTCTTGATTTATAGATGAGAAAATTATGATCTAAAAATATAAGGAGACTTACTCTTAGCAAATAAAATAGTCACCACTTATTAAAGGTTAGAGAGGATTGAGGGCAGGGTCCAAAACCCTAATTTGACAGTTTTTCCACCATGCTACCCTGATTTGCCAAGGGTCATAGTGCTTATGAAAAACCAGCACCCAATTGGAGTATATGTTTTTTCAAAGATTTATTTATTTATTATTTTAGAGATTGAGAGAGAGAGAGAGAGAAGCAGGGGAGGGACATGGAGGGCAGAGAGAGAGAGAGAGAGAGAGAGAATCCCACTGAGCAGGGAGCTGGACTTGGAGCGGGATCTCATGACCCTGAGATCATGACCTGAGCCAAAATCAAGAGACAGATGCTTAACCAACTGAGCCACCCAGGCACTCCTGGAGCACATTTTATTAAAGACCATTGAAAGCAAACTTGTTGTGAAGAGTTTTGTAAATTATAATTCCCCTCAGGATAAAACAGGTATCTTTAATCTCTGTATTTCCAGGGCCAACCATAGTTTCTGATATGAAGTAGATTTTCATTAACTATTTGGCTAATTAAATGAGTATCTTATGTCTTCTTGAGTTAAAGATTTTAGAACTATATAACAAGGTTCATAAGTACACTTAGAAGTAGAAATATTTATATTTTTAATATTGAAAAATCAAACTATTGGTTTGATTATCCTTTTTGATTATGTAATTTTGTTATTAGGTATGAGGCTCTGCATCCTTGGTCTGTCCTGGTTATCGTAGTAGCACCAACACTGCTTAATGCAGTGCTCTCCCTGAACAAAAGCAGATTCACAACAAACATTATTAATTTTTAAAGTTTTTTTTTTACTTTCTTTTACTTCTATGTCCAATACTGAAAAGATAATTAATGAACATATAGCTGTCCATGACCCTAACAACAAGCTTTCCTTTGCATTATGTCATCACCATGATTTTAGTATTTAAATGACATTGTAACTCAGCGAAATAGAAACCTTAATTTTTTGACATTATTTTGTATGTTACCATAAGAGCATCAAACTAAGCAGGAAATTGCACAGACTTTGAACTCAAAACCACCTGGCTTCACATTTCTGTTCTGTCACATAATGGCTGTGTGGCTGGAAAAGCTTCAGGTAAAAATGGGGGCTAGACATCCTTGACACAACAAGAATATAGTGTTATTTTGATGATTAAATAAAATAATCACATTAAGTCTTAGAAACATACCATGAGGCACACAGCCTAGCACATAGCAAACGCCTAATAAATTTCTGATGAAAAAATAACTGGTGCTCTATAAATGCTATTTCTCTCAGTTTGGCGGCCACAGAACATGTACCATCTTCTTTCTTTCTTTTTGTCCCTCTGCCTCTATCCAGGCACATGAGTGATCTCTCCCCTGTCACAAAAACTAGGAGGGGATACAAATGGGAAACACATTCTTCATTTAGCTCTCAACCTATTTGAGCTGTCCTGGGTGAAAATGTAGTCCAGCTTCTGGGATTTTTGCTCTTTTTTCATACCCTTGAGGAAAGCGATGAGTTTTACATCTGTTGCTGGATGTGGTAATATTCAGCTGAAGAGGTATATCTCTACTGGAAAACACTTAGACCTTCTGGCTCTCAATCAAAACAGCTCTTCCTCTGGATGCTCAGTTTCACCCCGGAGACTCCCAGTTGAGATGTTGGTTATCGCAGATGTGAGAGTAAAAGCAGCCGATAGAAGCAGGATGCAGAAACCCAAGACCTCACATCCCCAAACACATTCTAATTGTGTGACAAAAAAAAAAAAGGTGGCTGAGCTTAATAGATGTAACATGTAACTCCTCGGTGCCTGGCGGGGACTCTCTTACCAGCTGGGTAACACTAGGCACAGAAGAGCCCAGAAACTGGTTTATGCTTTAAGCAAAAACAAGCAACAACAACCTTCTGGTAGCTCCCCCAAAGCCTGTGTGGATTTTTAATGGGGCTCTCTTGGGATTTTAGTCAAATGTAGTCAGAGTGGTTGAACTAATCTGCCTTTCAGAGAGTATCCTGAACATAATGGAAGGAAGAAAAGTGAAAATAAAGCCACCTGAATCTAAATAAAAAGGCTTGCATAGCAGGGGTTTTCAGTGGGTTTCCAGATTTGAAGTATGAGCCAGAGGACTGAGCTGAGCACTGCCTGGGGCAGTGGAGAGGTAATTTGAAGAGGCAGCCTTGGCTGTTGTTGACATTACCTTCTGTTGTATAAATCCCAGCCCCTGCTGGAGGGGTCCAGCTAAGAAGAGAGAAATAACGATGAGAATTGTTCATGAAAAGCCTGGGCAGTTGGGTGTTTGGCCTTCTGTGGAATTGCTCCACTGACACTGACAGCTCCAACATTTCCAATGTGTTGTGGTTGGATTAGACATTCTTCTAGAAGCCAAGATTGCTTCTAACAGCTGGCCTAAGAGCCCCTCCCCACCTCCCCACCTCTGTTCCATTTCTTTCTTGAGACCATCTGAAAGGGGAGTTTAAAATTACTAAATGTCTTTTGGGTAAAGAGCTTTTACTTTTCCAGACTGAACTGCCAAAGACCTTAAGGAAATTAAAGTAAGAAAGAAAAAGTGAGCTGCTATGTCTGGCAAATGGCATTTCTTTAATTTGGTGGCTGTATGGTTATTAAGGTAGAGTTGTTCAATATTCCGAAGTGCTATTTATTTACCTTGGCACACAGATGTAGCATGCTGAACAGTAGAGTGGAAATATGGTGACAGGATAAGGGTAACGAGAGGAAGCAAATCCATTGTGAGATCACTGGCTTTTGAAAATCTTATAGAATTTGTCTCCCTAGAGGAGAGATAGGAATATTACCTCATTACAAAACAGTTTTTAAAACATAATTGAGTGATTCACAGATGACAACAGCTCACAGTTAACAATGTCAAATTTCACTTTCAGTGAATACTAAAATCGAAATCAATAACCTGATGCAAAGCAGTAACACAAATTAAGGAACAATACCAGAAAGCTTTTCTGAGAGATTTAGAATATGCACTTAAAAGAAAAGGAAAAAAAGAATCTTTACTGTTGCTTTTCACAGAGGTTATTCTTAGGAAAATATAGCTGGAAGAGGGACTTGCTAAACAGAAGGTCAAGAGACATATGCAGAGGTGGTAGAATATTTGTGAGGCACAAATTCCGGCTCCCTTTCCCTCCTTCCCGCGGATTCCATATCCCCATTCAGCTGTGTTAAATTAGAGTAATAGTGAAGAAGTATTCTTCCATCCCATCCATACCTACACGACATCATTTCATACCTTTGCAAATGTACATCAAAGAAAAAGAGTTAAAAACACTTTTTTAGGGGCACTAAGCATCTGCCTTTGGCTCAGGTGAGATCCAGCGGTCCTGGGTTCAAGCCCAACGTTGGGCTCCCTGCTCAGCTGGGGAGTCTGCTTCCCCCTCTCCCTCTGCCCCTGCAGGTGTTCGCTCTTTCACTCACTCTCTCAAATAAATCAGTTTTTAAAAAACACTTTTTTAGTAAATATTTATTAAGCATATATTATGTTCAGAGATAAGTTTACTGTATATGCTGTGGGACTTGAATAGATTGACAAAGTAATTATTCTACCAGCCATAGATGATTAGCTAATTTGAGGCTATTCTACACTTAGTTTTCCATGATCCTGCTCATATTTTCTGACTAAATGGGTCATATTCCAGTCATTCTTTTAATTATTTAGTGAATATTTATCAAATGCCTGCAATGTGCCAGGCTCTGTGCTAGAGGAAAAGCAGTCCCTGTCTTACAGGGTGTCTATAATGATGGGGAAGGGAATTGTCACATCACACAGGATATAATGAAAGAAACTTGTTCAGGACCATATGGAAGAACATAAGAGAATATTTACTTTGCAAGTCTTAGGGAACTAGGAGACAAACATGGCAGGAGATAAGACCTTGGACCCAACTGGGTTGAATTAATATCCTCATATGAAGCTAGGACCTTCTGAAGGGTTAAAACATCTGTCAAAGAATGCATGAGAAAAATTCTCCCAAGGATACAAGGTGAAAAGGAGAAAGAAGAAAGAAAGAAAGAAAGAAAGAAAGAAAGAAAGAAAGAAAGAAAGAAAGAGAGAAACTCATCTTATTCTGTGTAGTAAGTGAGGAGAAAAAACTCCTTCTGAGAGTTTATAGCTATTGCCTTTGCCTCCTATGGCTTTTGGTTCCAATTTATATACCCCTCACTGTCTTGGAAGCTCAAAGCTGAGAAATAACTCAAACATGGTCCCAGGCCAGTGATAACCCCTAAAGCTAAAAGTAAACCTCACTTCTTCAAGTTAGGTCAAATAAGAATTCCACAGATGAAAAGTCCCTGAAGATGAACTTAACAGTGAGAAAGTTATGAAAAATATGAGTGGGTAATATGTACAATGAGCAAGAGTCAGCAAATATGGTTAACAGCTGAATTGTACCTCCAAAAATTTCAAATAATAAAGCAATGTGAAACTATAAATAAACATGTTTAAAATGATTAAAGACATCAAAGAAAAAATAGGAATGTGGAAAAAGAACAATATACTATGTAGTTAAAATAGATATGTTTAGAAAATAACCAAATATAATGTATAGAAATAAAAAATATAATTGTTGAGATTGAAAAAAATAATAATTTGTAGTTACATAAAATAACAGATTAGACATAACAAAAGAGAGAATTATTGCAATGGAAGACTGAGCTAAGGAGAATGAAAAATTAGGAACAGGGAATGCAGAAGGAATGTTTATATTTTTTGTGTCTGGGAGAAACATTAGTTAAGAGAGACTGAAGACACAGAAAAGGAAGATACCTGGTGGAACAGAGACCCAAAAGGGGCTGGAAGAATTAAACTGGGTCAGAAGTATAACACTATCCAATCATGCAAGAATAAAGGATGTATGAATAAGCATGATCCAGATAATTTACAGGCAGAAATTTAGGAATTTTTATCCAAAGCCTTCACTTTTCTCTGTGAAGTAATAATAATTTATTAAGCATATACTATAAATCGAGCAATTTTCTAGGTGCTTATTATATATTTTCACATTTATTCTTCATTCTTAATAGCGGAGATAGGTATTGCTATTTCCATTTTATAAATGAGGAAACTAAAACCTGGTCAGGTAAAGTTAGTTGCTTAAGGTCCCACAACATAATGGGAAAAAAAAAAAAGATTCAAATCTAATCAGTCTATTGTGTGTGAAAAAAAGTGTGCCAGGCTACATGCCAAGTGAGGAGAGAAGTGACAGGATAGAAAAGTGAGGGCAAGAGTATAAAAAAACAAAAAAAACAAACAAAAAAACACTCAAAAGGGGTTCATTTGAGAAATGGCTAAATGTTGTAAGTAAACATGAACCAGCTTAGGTTTAAAACAAAACCATGTGTTTTCTTTAGAATTCTTTGTTTAGTGATGTTAATAGGCATTGCATCTGGAAGATTGTTTGATAGAAACTCTTTTAGAGCAATTTTTCAATACTCCATGAAGTTGAAGATGCATATAACCCTATAACACAGCTGATGCTAGCAATCTTTTCTAGCCAAGAGGAAAATTTCCTCATAGTACAAGATGTCTACAAATTATATGTATTTGAATTGATTTTGTCCACCTGGTTGTGTGTTCTTTCTAAGTACCTGTTGATCCATAGTTGAGTTTCAAATCGGGTGGTAAAAATGCAATTCACAGTTGCACAGTTTTCCACATTCCACAACTTCAAGAACATCCACTTCAAATAAGTGATCACGCTCATGCTATACCCAAATTCGTTTTTAGTCTGTGCACTTCTCTGCATTTCCTGCTATCACATTATACAAATTATCATCATTTCTTGCCTGGATCCCAACAATAGTCTCTTTATTGGTCTGTTTCCAAACTTTCCCACTTAAATCCACACAGAAGTTAGTGTGAATTTTTAAAAACACAAACTAGATCATAGCATTCTTCTTCTTAAAATTTGCTGGTAACTTTATGGGGTGCCTGGGTGGCTCCGTCGTTAGCCGTCTGCTTTTGGCACAGGGCGTGATCCCAGTGTTCTGGGATCGAGCCCCACATCAGGCTCCTCCGCTAGGAGCCTGCTTCTTCCTATCCCACTCCCCCTGCTTGTGTTCACTCTCTGGCTGGCTGTCTCTGTCAAATAAATAAATAAATAATCTTTAAAAAAATTTGCTGGTAGATAACCACGGAATCAGCCTGAGACGCAGGAAGATACATCTACAAATGAACATCTCCAGCGGTGAGTATTGAGGTACCAAGAGGGGAGCTGTAAAACCGTGCACAGATATCGGAAGATAAACGGAAGGGGGAGGGAGCCACCGCGTTTGGGCGCCGGGAAGCAGCAGCCACCTGCACGGGGGAGCGGGCGGACCCATGGTGGGCACCCGCGAGAGAGCGGACTGAGACCGGTGAGCTGTGAACGCGCGCCACCAGGCATCTCGCGGGACACCGGAAACCCGGTGTGCTCCGGGATCCAGACTGAGACCCGGAGCTCCCGGAACGTGCGCGGGGTGGCTGGCGGCTGGCAGGCCACCTGCACGGGGGAGCGGGCAGACTCCCGGTCGGCACCCGCGAAACAGCAGACTGAGACCCTGAACCGGGTACGCGCGCCACCAGGCTTCTCACGGAAATCCGGAATCGCGGTGTGCTCACGGGGCATAGACTGAGACCGGGAGACCTGGGAGCGCGTGCGGCGGCGGGTGGCTGGCGGCATTAGAAACACAAAGGACAGAGACGCGCCGGCCCTGGAAGTGAGGGCAGGGACGCCGGGTGTGGGGCGCACATCCCAGGACGCTGCAGGGTTGAGCAACACCAACAGTAACAGAGTTAAAGTGGCCAGAATATCAGTGGAGATCGGGCCGCAATCCCTCTGTTCTGTGACAATGCAGCCTCTGCTGCTCTGACTCTCAGAAGAGGCACAGCAAACCGCCAGGGAAAGCCGCCAGAGAACAAAAGCCTGGAAATACCGGCTCAGAGAGTGCCCATCCCCATCCCCCCTTGCGGGGGACACGGAGACTCTACCCAAACAGGGTTGCCCGAGTATCGGCGCAGCAGGCCCCTCCCCCAGAACACAGAAGGCAGGCTGAAAAATTAAGAAGCCCACAACCCGAGGAGCATGGGTGGTGCAGTCATTGAGCACCTGTCTCCGGCTTAGGGCGTGATCCCAGCATTCCGGAAAGGAGTCCCTCATCGGGCTCCTCCGCTGGGAGCCTGCTTCTTCCTCTCCCACTCCCCTGCTTCTGTTCCCGTTCTTGCTGACTGTCTGTCTGCCTCTCTCAGATAAATAAATAAATAAAATCTTTAAAGAAGAAGCCCACATCCCTAAGATCCCTATAAAACAAGGGGCACGGCCTGGGACCCAGTCAATAATTTGGGCTCTGGACAACCCCACAACCTCTCCTCATCAGAATGACAAGAAGGAGAAGCCCCCCCCCAGCAAAGAAAAGACAGTGAGTCTGTGGCCTCTGCCACAGAAATAATGGATATGGATGTAACCAAAGTATCAGAAATGGAATTCAGAGTAACAATGGTCAAAATGATGAGCAGAATTGAAAAAACTATTAACGAAAAGGTTACTGAGAATATAGAATCCCTAAGGACGGAAATGAGAACGAATCTGACAGAAATTAAAAATTCTATGAGCCAAATGCAGGCAAAACTAGAGGCTCTGATGGCCACGGTCACTGAAGCAGAGGAACGTATCAGTGAATTGGAGGATGGGTTAGTAGAGGAAAAAATGAAAATAGAAGCTGGTCTTAAAAAAATCCACGCCCACGAATGTAGGTTACGGGAGATTACTGACTCAATAAACAATCCAATGTCAGAATCATCGGCATCCCCGAGGGGGTGGAGAAAAACAGAGGTC
This sequence comes from Ursus americanus, assembly GCF_024610735.1. Taxonomy (NCBI): domain Eukaryota; kingdom Metazoa; phylum Chordata; class Mammalia; order Carnivora; family Ursidae; genus Ursus; species Ursus americanus. The sequence goes on along the minus strand of NC_142157.1, from coordinate 4,327,665 downwards.
TAGAAGAGATATTTGAACAAATTGTAGCTGAAAACTTCCCTAATCTAGCAAGGGAAACAAACATTCCTGTCCAAGAGGCAGAGAGGACCCCTCCCAAGCTCAACCACGACAAACCTACGCCATGTCACGTCATAGTGCAATTCGCAAATATGAGATCCAAGGATACAGTATTGAAAGCGGCCAGGGCAAAGAAATTTCTCACGTACCAAGGCAAAGGCATCAGAATTACATCAGACCTGTCTACACAGACCTGGAATGAGAGAAAGGGTTGGGGGAGCATTTTTAAAGCTCTTTCAGAGAAAAACATGCAGCCAAGGATCCTTTATCCAGCAAGGCTGTCATTCAGAATTGATGGAGAAATAAAGACATTTCAGAATTGCCAGTCACTAACCAATTTCATAACCACGAAACCAGCCCTACAGGAGATTTTACGGGGGGTTCTATAAAAGTAAAAAGGCCCCAAGAGTGATACAGAACAGAAAGTCACAGCCAATACAAACAAAGACTTTACTGACAACATGGCAGAATTAAAAGCATATCTCTCAGTACTCAGTCTTAATGTTAATGGCTTAAATTCTCCCTTAAAAGCCACAGGGTTGCAGATTGGATAAAAAGAAATGATCCATCCATTTGCTGTCTACAAGAGACTCATTTTGAACCCAAAGATGCATTCAGACTGAGAGTAAGGGGATGGAGTACCATCTTTCATGCAAATGGACCTCAAAAGAAAGCTGGGGTAGCAATTCTCATATCAGATAAATTGGATTTTAAACTACAGACTATAGTTAGAGATGCAGAAGGGCACTATATTATTCTTAAAGGAATTATTCAACAAGTGGATATGACAATTATAAATATACATGCCCCCAACAGGGGAGCAGCAAGATACACACGCCAACTCTTTTTTTTTTTTTTAAAGATTTTTTATTTATTTATTTGACAGAGATAGAGACAACCAATGAGAGAGGGAACACAAGCAGGGAGAGTGGGAGAGGAAGAAGCAGGCTCATAGAGGAGGAGCCTGACGTGGGGCTCGAACCCGGAACGCCGGGATGACGCCCTGAGCCGAAGGCAGACGCTTTTAACCACTGTGCCACCCAGGCGCCCCAACACACGCCAACTCTTAACCAGAATAAAGAGACATATAAATAAAAATACATTAATAGTAGGGGACCTCAACACTCCACTGTCAGAAATAGACAGAACACCCTGGCAAAAACTAAGCAAAGAATCAAAGGCTTTGAATGCCATACTCGACGAGTTGGACCTCGTAGATATATACAGAACACTACACCCCAGAACCAAAGAATACTCATTCTATTCTAATGCCCATGGAACATTCTCAAGAATAGACCATGTTCTGGGACACAAAACAGATCTCAGCCGATACCAAAAGATTGAAATTATCCCCTGCATATTCTCAGACCACAACGCTCTGAAATTGGAACTCAACCACAAGGAAAAATTTGGAAGAAACTCAAACACTTGGAGACTAAGAACCATCCTGCTCAGGAATGACTCGATAAACCAGGAAATCAAAAATCAAATTAAACAATTTATGGAGACCAATGAGAATGAAAATACAACAGTCCAAAACCTATGGGATACTGCAAAGGCAGTCCTAAGGGGGAAATACATAGCCATCCAAGCCTCACTCAGAAGAATAGAAAAATCTAAAATGCAGTTTTTATATTCTCACCTCAAGAAGCTGGAACAGCAACAGAGGGACAGGCCTAATCCACGCACGAGGAAGCAGTTGACCAAAATTAGAGCTGAAATCAATCAAGCAGAAACCAGAAGTACAGTAGAGCAGATCAACAGGACTAGAAGCTGGTTCTTTGAGAGAATCAATAAAATTGACAGACCACTGGCAAGACTTATCCAAAAGAAAAGAGAAAGGACCCAGATTATTAAAATTATGAATGAAAAAGGAGAGGTCATGACGAACACCATTGAAATTGGAAGGATTATTAGAAATTTTTATCAACAGCTATATGCCAATAAACTAAGCAACCTGGAAGAGATGGAATCCTTCCTGGAAACCTATAAACTACCAAGATTGAAACCGGAAGAAACTGATTTCTTAAACAGGCCAATTAATTATGAAGAAATTGAGTCAGTGATAAACAACCTTCCAAATAACAAAACTCCAGGCCCGGACGGTTTTCCTGGGGAATTCTACCAAACATTCAAAGAAGAAATAATACCTATTCTCCTAAAACTATTTCAAAAAATAGAAACAGACGGAAAGCTACCAAACTCATTCTATGAGGCCAATATTACCTTGATCTCCAAACCAGGCAAAGACACCCTCAAAAAGGAGAATTACAGACCGATTTCCCTAATGAATATGGACGCCAAAATCCTCAACAAGATACTTGCTAATAGAATCCAACAGTTCATTAAAAGGATTATCCATCACTATCAAGTGGGATTCATACCTGGGATGCAAGCGTGGTTCAATATTCGCAAATCAATCAGCGTGATACATCATATCAACAAGAAAAGACTCAGGAACCATATGATCCTCTCAATCGATGCCAAAAAAGCATTTGACAAAATACAGCATTCTTTCCTGATTAAAACCCTTCAGAGTGTAGGAATAGAAGGTACATTTCTCAATCTCATAAAAGCCGTCTATGAAAAGCCTACTGCAAATATTATTCTCAATGGGGAAAAGCTGGAAGCCTTTCCCTTAAGATCAGGAACACGACAAGGATGCCCACTCTCGCCACTATTATTCAACATAGTACTAGAAGTCCTTGCAACAGCAATCAGACGACAAAAAGGGATCAAAGGTATTCAAATTGGCAAAGAAGAAGTCAAAATGTCTCTCTTCGCAGATGACATGATACTCTATATGGAAAACCCAAAAGAAGCCACTCCCAAACTATTAGAAGTTATAGAGCAATTCAGTAACGTGGCGGGATACAAAATCAATGCTCAGAAATCAGTTGCATTTCTGTACACGAATAACGAGACCGAAGAAAGAGAAATTAGGGAATCCATCCCATTTACAATAGCACCAAAAACCATACGTTACCTTGGAATTAACTTAACCAGAGACTTAAAGGACCTATATTCTGGAAACTATAAATCACTCTTGAAAGACATTGAGGAAGACATAAAAAGATGGGAAGATATTCCATGCTCATGGATCGGAAGAATTAACATAGTTAAAATGTCCATGCTACCCAGAGCAATCTACACTTTCAATGCTATCCCAATCAAAATACCGAGGACATTTTTCAAAGAACTGGAACAAATAGTCCTTAAATTTGTATGGAACCAGAAAAGGCCCCGAATCTCCAAGGAACTGTTGAAAAGGAAAAACAAAGCTGGGGGCATCACAATGCCGGATTTCGAGCTGTACTACAAAGCTGTGATCACAAAGACAGCATGGTACTGGCACAAAAACAGACACATAGACCAATGGAACAGAATAGAGAGCCCAGAAATGGACCCTCAGCTCTTTGGGCAACTAATATTTGATAAAGCAGGAAAAAACATCCGGTGGGAAAAAGTCTCTTCAATAAATGGTGCTTGGAAAATTGGACGGCTACATGCAAAAGAATGAAACTTGACCACTATCTCACACCATACACAAAAATAAACTCCAAATGGATGAAAGACCTCGATGTGAGACAGGAATCCATCAAAATTCTAGAGGAGAACATAGGCAGCAACCTCTACGACATCGGCCAAAGCAACCTTTTTCATGATACATCCCCAAAGGCAAGAGAAACAAAAGATAAAATGAATTTATGGGACTTCATCAAGATTAAAAGTTTCTGCACAGCCAAGGAAACAGTCAGAAAAACTCAGAGGCAGCCCACGGAATAGGAGAAGATATTTGCAAATGACACTACAGATAAAGGACTGGTATCCAAGATCTACAAAGAACTTCTCAAACTCAATACATGAGAAACAAATAAACAAATCAAAAAATGGGCAGAAGATATGAACAGACACTTTTCCAATGAAGACATACAAATGGCTAACAGACACATGAAAAAATGTTCAAAATCATTAGCCATCAAGGAAATTGAAATCAAAACCACACTGAGATACCACCTTACGCCAGTTAGAATGGCAAAAATAGACAAGGCAAGAAACAACAATTGTTGGAGAGGATGTGGAGAAAGGGGATCCCTCCTCCATTGTTGGTGGGAATGCAAGTTGGTACAGCCACTCTGGAAAACAGTGTGGAGGTCCCTTAAAAAGTTAAAAATTGAGCTACCCTATGATCCAGCCATTGCACTACTGGGTGTTTACCCCAAAGATACAGACGTAGTAAAGAGAAGGGCCATATGCACACCAATGTTCATAGCAGCATTGTCCACAATAGCTAAATCGTGGAAGGAGCCGAGATGCCCTTCAACAGATGACTGGATTAAGAAGTTGTGGTGCATATATACAATGGAATATTACTCAGCTATCAGAAAGAACGAGTTCTCAACATTTGCTACAACATGGACGGCACTGGAGGAGATAATGCTAAGTGAAATAAGTCAAGCAGAGAAAGACAACTATCATATGATTTCTTTCATCTATGGAACATAAGAACTAGGATGATCAGTAGGTGAAGAAAGGGATAAAGAAAGGGGGGGTAATCAGAAGGGGGAATGAAACACGAGAGACTATGGACTATGAGAAACAAACTGAGGGCCACAGAGGGGAGGGGGGTGGGGGAATGGGATAGGCTGGTGATGGGTAGTAAGGAGGGCACATATTGCATGGTGCACTGTGTGTTATACACAACTAATGAATCATCGAGCCTTACATCGGAAACCGGGGATGTACTGTATGGTGACTAACATAATATAATAAAAAATCATTATAAAATAAAAAAAACCTAACATCAACTTAAAAAAAAAATAAATATTTTTAATGTCATGAAAAAAAATTTGCTGGTAACTTTATATCACTCTTAAAATATAAATTCCTTTTTCTGTAAACCCATACTCAACCTGACTCATGCTTACGTTTTAGCAAGAATTTAACACTTTCCAGACATGCTGGCTTTTTTTCTGTTCCTCAAAACCACAAACTTGTCCTTACCTATGGTTGAAACTAGGGGTGGCCACTAAGGCACTAAGGCACACAATTTAAAAAGGAGCTCATGCTCAGGAGCTGACCCTGCACTTGTACAGCTTTGAGACTCAGCGCTGCTCATGAGTGAGGTTCCAGGGCTGCAAAATGTAAGGTAATGCTCACTCTCATATCTACACAGGTTCCAAAGTCAGCCCCTGAAAATGAGCACCTCCTTACATTATGCATCCTAGGTGCCTTGCATCCCTTTCCTGGTCCTGGCCTTGCTCCTACCCCAAGGCCTTTGTACCCTGTGTACTCTTTGCTGAGACACAACTATGTCTTACTGCCACTTCCCTGCCCATCTTCTTATGGCTGGCTCTTTAACTTTCACATCTTAATTCAGATTCTAGATGTCATAATTACCAACAGACCCTACCTGATACACTCATATGTTATACAGCATCATTCCCATGTTTGTTTGTTTCTTTTTCTCCTTTAAATAACTATCACCATCTGGAATTAATTTTTTTTATTTGTTCAGATGTTTGTTGTTGGTCTTCTGACTACAAATAGGGAAGAAGGGTTGGGATGAACATTGAAAGTTCAGCTTCAGGGAACCAAAATGGAATACTGATTTTTCCTGGAAGTGATTATTTCAAATCCTCTCCTGATGGAAGATGTGATATTCCAAAACCCAATCTAAGTTTGGGGACTGAAGAGCACATAAGCAAACTCTTTAAAATCTGTCCTAGCTGCACTGTGATATAAAGAACATTCCCTGGATCTGGGTTGAGATAAGGGGATACTACTAAAAAGGAAGTCATGGGCCTTCTTTGAAAATAGGAGGGTAAGAGCAAAATTAAGAATATTTATCCTATTCTAGAGAGTTTTATGGGGGTTTGGATTAGGAATTTGGAACTAAATTAAGAAAAAAGATGGCCTCGGCAATAAAAATAAATAAATAAAAGAGTGGCTAAATATCTGAGGTCTTTCAGAGCAAGAAAGTGATAAATGTAACCTGTGCCTGAGACGGGCACCAGGGGTTTAATGGGTAGGAGTCCAGAATGCTACATCATCTGCTCTGTACTATAAAGTCTGAGTTCAGGGAGTGTGTATGTTTCTGTGTATGTGTGTATGTCTGTGTGTGTTTTCTTCTGAAAATTACCTAGACATTGTAGACCTTAATTATGACCTTCAGGAAACCCTAAGTCCTTGGGGCACCTGGGTGGCTCAGTCGTTAAGCTTCTGTTTTCGGCCCAGGACGTGATCCCAGGGTCCTGGGATTGAGCCCCACATCGGGATCCCTGCTCCACTGGGAGCCTGCTTCTTCCTCTCCCACTCCCCCTGCTTGTGTTCCCTCTCTTGCTGGCTGTCTCTCTTTCTGTCAAATAAATTTTTAAAAATCTTAAAAAAAAAAAAAAAAGAAAATCCTAAATCCTAGGGAGATTGTGGTGTCCCTAACATATATACCTCAAAATTAAAATGTACTAAACTGTAAGAAGTAATTCTAAAATTTTCCCATAATCATTTTTTAAAAGTTAGTTTCTTTTATAAAATTGAAAATTCACATGCAGTTGTAAGAAATCAGAGAGATACTGTTTGTATCCAATTTTCTTTAGTGACTACACCTAGAGAAACTAGAATATAATATCACAACCAGGAAATTGACATTAATACAGCCCACTGATTTTATTCAGATTCCCCAAGTTTTATTTGTATTCACTGTGTGAGTATATTCAGTTCTATGCAATTTTATCACACGTAGTTTTGTGAATCTACCACCACAGTCAAGATACAAAAATGTTTTATCACCACAAGGATTCCTAGTGTTTCCATTTTATAAGTACACTGGGGGTTAGAGGGATTTGAGGGCTGCTCAAGGAAAATTGTATGACCATGACGCAGTAGCCTTTATTGGGTGATGCTTTATTGGGTGATGCTTGGATAGATTTAGAAGTCTGGGAAGTCCTTCATAGGAAGAGACTATCAGGACTCTGCATGGGGGTCATTATTCAGAAGGGGAGGAGGAATTGGAGAGAGAGCTTATATGTCTCAGTGACGTCATTTAGCATCACAGAGGGGAAGTCTCTCAGTCATAGAGCTCTGAAAGGCAGCACTGGTTTTGGATCTTTATAGGCCAAGGACCTATCTATGATTAGTAGATGTTAGGTGCAGTTTTATGGAGTATGAAAAGGAAGCAGGCTCTAAATGGTTAAAAATCTACTTATTTGAGCTATGTTTAAAACAACTGGATGTGTGGAAACTTAAATTTCATGCCAGTAGGCTTTGTACCAATGGGTCTTATTTAACCTTCTCTGAAGAAATAAATGACTTAGGGGACAAAATAGATTTTTTTGTGGGCATGTTTTTATCTCCCTTGGGTAAATATCAAGGAGTGGGTTGCTGGACTATATGGTAAGAGTATTTTTTGTTTCGTAAGAAACCACCAAACTGTCTTCCAAAGTCATTATACCATTTTCTATTTCTACTAGCAATGAGTCAGAGTTCCTGTTGCTCCACGTCCTCACCAGCATTTGGTGGTGTCAGTGTTCTGGATGTTCACCATTCTGATAGGTGTGTGGTAGTAGCTCCTTGTCTTAATTTGCATTTCCTCAATGACATATGATGTAGAGCATCTTTTCACATAATTACCTGCCATTTGCACATCTTTTTTGGTGTGATATGCCTGTTCAGGTCTTTGGTCCATTTTTTAAGCAGGTTGTTTTCTTTGTTGATTTTTAAGTTTTATATCTTGGATAGCACTACTTTATCAGATATGTCTTTTGTAAATATTTGCAACCAGTCTCCGGCTTGTCTTTTCATCCTCTTGACAGTGCTTTCAAAAATAGGAATTTTTTAATTTTTAGTTTAATGAAATACAGTTTGTCAATTATTTTTTCCATGGATCATGCCTTTAGCATTCTATCTAAGGGAAATCACCTAACTCAACTTCAGATTTTCTCTACGTTATTTTTTAGAAGTTTTGTATTTTTGCACTTTACATTTAAGCCAATGATCCACTTTGAGTAATTTTTATGAAGGGTGAAAGGTCTGTGTTCAGATTTTCTTCTTGTTACATGTGGATATCCAGTTGTTCCAGTACCATCTATTGAAAAGAATATCTTTGCTCCATTGTACTGATTTTTCTTTTTGGTCAATATCAGTTGATCATATTATGTAGGTCTATTTCTAGCCTTAAATTCTGTTACATTCAGCCAGTTGTCTGGTCTTTCTCCCAGACCACATAATCTTGATTATTGTAAATTTACAGTAAGTGTTGAAATCAGGTAGTGTTAGTCCTCCTACTTTGTTTTTCTCCTTCAGTATTGAATTGTCTATTCTGAGTCTTTTTTTTTAATTTTATTAATTTATTTGACATAGAGAGACAGAGAGAGAGGGAACACAAGCAGGGGAGTGGGAGAGGGAGAAGGAGGCTTCCCTCTGAGCTGGGAGCCAGATGCAGGGCTCTATCCCAGGACCCTGGGATCATGACCTGAGCCTAAGGCAAATACTTAAGGACTGAGCCACCCAAGCGCCCTATTCTGAGTCTTTTATCACTCCATAGAAACATTAGAATCTGTTCATGAGTATCCACAAAATAATCTGCTGGGATTTTTATTGTGATTACACTGACTGTAGATCAAATTGGAAAGAACTGACATCTTGACAATATTGAGTCTTCTTATCCATGAAAAAGAAAATAGCTCTCCATTTTTTAGTTCTATTAATTCATTTATCAGAGTTTTACAGTTTTCCTCGTAGAGGTATTGCACATATTTTGTTAGATTTATACCTGAATGTCTCATTTTTTGACTGCTAATGTAAATGGTATTGTTTTTAATTTCAAATTCCACTTGTTTATCATTGATATATAGGACAGTGACTTACTTTTGTATATTAACCTCATATCCTGCAATATTGCTATAATTGCTTATTGGATCCAGGAGTTGTTTTTTGTTTGTTTGTTAATTCTTTCAGATTTTCATCATAAATGATCATATAATATGAAAACAAAGACAGTAGTGTCTCTTATTTCCCAAGCTCTATAGCTTTTATTTACTTTTGTGTGTGTGTGTGTGTGTTTTATTGAACTAGCTCATAATTCCAGAACAACACTAAAAAGAAATGGTGAAATGGGACATTCTTCTTTGTTCCTTATCTTAGTAGGAAAGCTTCTATTTCCTCACAATTAAGTATGATGTTAGCTGTAGGGGTTTTGTACATTATTTTTTATCAAGTTCAGGGAGTTTTCCTTTATGCCTAGTTTGCTGACAGTTTTTTTTTTCCTTAATCATAAATGGATTTTGGATTTAGTCAAATACTTTTTTTGCATCTATTGATACGATCATATAATTTTTCTTCTTTAGCCTCTCAAAGTGATGGATTCCATAAATTATTTTCAAATTACAAATAATGAACCAGCTTTGCACACTTGGGATAAATGCCACTTGGTCATAAAACTATTTTTATATATTATCGTAATTCAATTTTCTAGTATTTCATTGAAAATTTTTGTGCCTGCAGTCATAAGAAATAATGATCTATAGTTTTCTTTCTATAGTTGTCTGATCCTTAGATTAATGCTGGCCTCATACAATGAGTTAGCAAATGTTTCATTTGCTTTTGTCTTCTGAAATAGAAGATAAAAGGAATCATTTCATCCTTAAATGTTTGGTAGAGTTCACCAATGAACCCATGTGCTCCTGGTACTTTCTTTTCTGGAAGGTTATTAATTATTGATTCAATTTCTTTAATAGATATAGGCCTATTCAGATTTTCTATTTCTTCTTGTGCAAATATTTCTTCTTTTTTTAGCTTTCTCTGAAGTATAATCAACAAATAATATTGTAAAATATTTAAAATATACAATATGATGATTTGATACATGTACACAATGTGAAAGGATTTCCCTCATCAAGTTAATTAACATTTAAGTTCTACTACTTAGCAAATTCCAATTTTATAATACAGTGTTATTGTCTACAGTCACCATATTATACCTTAGTTCCTCAGACCTTACTCATCTTGTAACTGAGCGTTTATACCTTTTACCCACAAGTGGAATTAATGAATCATATGGTTCTATTTTTAATTTCTTGAGGAACCTGCGTACTTTTTTCCATACTGGTTTTATCATTTTACATTCCTACCAATAACATACAAGGGATTTTATTTCTCCACATCCTCTCTGGCATTTGTCATCCCTTGTCTTTTTGAGAATAACCATCCAAAGAAGTGTAAGGTGATATTGTGTTTTTGACTGATGATGAGGGATGTTGAGCACTTTTTCATGTACCTATTAGCCATTTGCATTTTTTTGAAAAAATACTCATTCAGGTCCTTTGGCCATTTTTTTAAAAACTATATTTCATGTGTTCTGTGCATATTTTGGATGAAAATCCCTTATCAGATATGTGGTTTGCAAATACCTTCACCCATTTGATAGGTTGCTTTTTCATTTTGTTGATGATTTCCTTTGCTGTGCAGAAACATTTTAGTTTGATGTAGTCACACTTGTGGTATAAAATAGCGATCCAGTATCACTCTTGTGCATCTCAATCTCCAGTTTTTCCATAACTTTTTATTGAAGAAACTGTCCTTTCCCCCATTGTATATTCTTGGCTCCTTGTTGAAAATTAATTCATCTTATCCATGGGTTTATTTTTGAGCTCTTTATTATATTCCATTGATTTATGTTTCTGTTTTTATACCAATACCATAATGTTTTAACTAGTATGACTTTGAAATATTGTTTGAAGTTAGGATGTGTAATGTCTCTAGCTTTGATCTTATTTCTTTTTAAATGATTTTTTTTAAAGATTTTATTTATTTATTTGACAGAGATAGAGACAGCCAGCAAGAGAGGGAACACAAGCAGGGGGAGTGGGAGAGGAAGAAGCAGGCTCATAGCGGAGGAGCCTGATGTGGGGCTCGATCCCATAACGCCAGGATCACGCCCTGAGCCAAAGGCAGACACTTAACAGCTGTGCCACCCAGGCGCCCCTGATCTTATTTCTTAAGATTGCTTTGGCTATTTGGGTTTCCATACAAGTCGTTGTGCTTTCATACAAATTTTAAGATTTTTTTCCTATATCAGAGAAAAATGCATTTGGAATTTTGATAGGGATTGCATTGAATCTGCAGATTGCTTTGGGTAGAAGGGACATTTTAACAATATTAATTCTTCTGATCATGAGCATGGAACATCTTTCCATTCCTTCATGTCCTCTTCAATGTTTGTCATCAAGGTCTTCTGGTATTCAGTATATATGTCTTTCATATCCTTGATTAAATTTATTTATAGGTCTTTCTTTCTTTCTTTCTTTCTTTTTCTTTTTCTTTTTTTTTTTTTTACTGCAATTGTGAACTGGATTTTGATGCTCTTTTGTTCAGGTCATACACACTAAGGATTTTCTGTTTTCTTGACGAATTGGGCTCTTTATCATCATGAAATGAAGTCTGTTCTGTTTGAAATTAATATAGCCACTCCCACTTTCTTCTAATTAGTGTTAGCATGTTGTATCTGTCTTTATCCTTTTACTTTTAATTTATGTCTTTATATTTAAAGTGGGTTTCTCATAGAGATCATGTAATTGAGTCTTGCTTTCAGTTCATTCTAAAAATCTCTTTCAGTGTAGACCATTGATATTTGAAGTTATTATTGATATAGTTGGATTAATATCTATGATGTTTGTTATTGTTTGCTATTTGTTGCCCTTGTTCTTTTTTATCTTTTGTCTTTTTTATCTTCTACTATATATCTGTCATTTGTAGTTTTAATTGAGAATTTTGTATTGTTCCACTTTCTGTCCTTTCTCAAAATATCAGTTACAGTTAAAAAAATTTTTTTCTTAGTGGTTGCTTTAAAGTTTGCAATATACATTTGCCCTTAACCTAAATCTGATTTCAAATAACGCTATTTCACTTCAAGGATAGTGCAGGTGCCTTAAAATAACAAAAATTTTCTAATTCCTCCCTCTTGTCTTTTCTCTCATTGCTGTTATTCGTCTCATTTAGACATAAGCATGTGTATGTACACTTACTACTATGTATGTACACACACACAGGAATACGTTGTCACTCTTATTTTAAACAGTTATCTATTAGATCAGTCAAGAATAAATGGAAGTTTTTTCATTACTTTCACTTATTCACTTTCCAGTGCTTTCTTTTTGTTTAAGATCTATTTATTTATTTTAGAGAGAGAGAGAGAGGATGCACAGGCACATGGAGGGGAGGGACAGAGGGAGAGAGAGAATCCTAAGCAGACTCCCTGCTGAGTATGGAGCCCAATGTGGGGCTTGATCTCAGGACCCTGAGATTATGACCTGAACTGAAATCAAGAGTTTGATGCTCAACTGACTGAGCCACCCAGGTGCCTCTCTGGTGCTCTTTCTTTACATATGTATTTCTGAGTTTCTGACCTTTATAATTTTCTTTCTTTGTCAAGAACTTCTTTAAACATTTCTTGCAAAACAGGTTTATTGGCAATAAGTTCTCCAATTTTTGTCTGAGAATGTTTCTATTTCTCCTTCACTTTGAAGGATAATTTTACAGAATACAGGATTCAAGTTGTTATTTTGTATGAACACTTTAAATATTTCACTCCACTTTTCCTTGCACAGTTTCTGAGGAGAGGTCAGATGTAATGTTAATCGTTGCCCTTCTATAGGTAATGTGTTTTCCTCCTTTGGCTTCTTTTGAGATTCCGTTTTTTTTTTCTTTGATTTTTTGTAATTTGAATATAATGTGCCCATCTCTAAGGTTTGTTGGTTTGTTTGCTTGTTTTAGCTTATATCCTGCTTTGTGTGTCTGGGCTTCTTGCATCTGTGGCTTATGTCTGACACTAAATCTGGAGAAATTCTCAGGCATTATTCTGCTAATATTTCTCTCCATTATCATTTTCCTCTTCAGGTATTTCCATTACACATAATTTATACCTTTTATATTTGTCTCATAGTTTGTGGACATTCTGTTCCTTTTTAAAATTTTTTAGTCTTTTTTCTCTTTGTTTTTCAGTTTGAGACGTTTCCTCTGACTTCTTATCAACTTAGAGACTTTTTACTTGAGCTATACATAACCAGCCTTATAATGAGACCATCAAAGACATTCTTCATTTCTCTCACAGAGATTTTGATCTCTGGCATTTCTTTTGGATTCTTTATTAGAATTTCCATCTCTCTGCTCTATTCTTGGATCTTATCTACTTTTTTTTCCATTAGAGCCCTTAGCATGTTAATCCTAGTTCTTTTAAATTCGCAATCCATAATTCCATGATTTCTACTTTATCTGGGTCTGATTCTAAAACTCTGTATCTTTAAACTATGATTTTTGCCTTTGATATGTCTTATAATTTTGTTGTTGTTGTTGTTGACAGGTGACTATAGTGTACTGGGTAATAGGGATGTTGGTAAACAAGTCTTCAGTAGTATAGCTGTATGGTGTGTGGGTTGGGGAAGTCTTCTAAAATAATGTGATTTGTCCTCAGTCCTTTACTAAGTCTGTGGTCATGGAGTATGAAATTTTCAAGTGATTCTCAGTATTCTCCCCTTAGTTGTTAAAAGACAGTTAGAAGAGGCTGGAGTTGGGAATTTCCCTTCCCCCAGGTTATTTAGGCTCTGATAAAACTGCAATAAATTAGGCTCTGGTGACATAGTTTCTCATGAGGGCAAGCCTTGTTAATAAAACAGTAGGTTCTGGAGTATTTTAAAATAGTTTTGGAAAAGAATTGAAAACTGGGAAGATGGCAGAGTTGGAGGACCTTAAGCTCACATTGTTGCATGGATACGATTAGATAACACTCACATCAGTGTAAATAACCCAGAAAATGACCAAAGGACTGGCAGAGCAAACTCCACAACTGAATGTAGAGAAGATGCCACAATGAAGAGGGTAAAAAGGATAGACATGCAGTCTGGAGCTAAGTGGACCCACGGATCTGTCTGAGCTGGGAAGGACACCATGGGCAAGGAGAGAAACAGACTATCACACCAGGAAGCCCACATAGGGAAGACAAATCCCCATAACACTTGGCATTGAAACCAGAGGCTCTGAGTTGCATGAGTTTTTACAATCAGTGGGACTTAAAGCCTGGAATTTCAAAAATCAGTGGGCTCATCTCTGGGAGAGCCAAGAGGGCTAGAGGAAACTGAGTCCCTGCCATTAAAGAGATAGCCCATGGAGATACAGCATAGCAGCAGCAGTTTGAAAAATGCCTAGGACATACAAGAGGGAGAGTTATTTACTAATCTCAGAGCATGTCCCCAAGGTACAGAGATCATTGGGAAGCCCTTCCAGGAACAAAGGAGCTGGCAGAAGCCATTTTCCTCTTTGCTCCCCACACAGCCACCTGTGGGAACCATCACAGCACCTACACTCTACCTAATTTGCTTACTTTGCCCTCAGCCCACCTGTGCTTTGGTAGATCCACCCTTTCTATCCAGGCATGACTAGGTCCTGGCAACAGTGGCCAGTACTCTCTTGCAGAGGACCTGCAAACAAACCTTGCTGGAACTGTGTGCCTCTCACTCACACACATCATAGATCCACACCCTCCAATACATTCTTGGCCAGTGCCCATCCAAAGCAGTGCCACAAATGTAGCAGTGTGCAAACAGCCCTGACAGGGGCAAGCACTACTCCAAAGTGACTCCTACCCTGGGGAGAGGGAAAGATAACTACACACACCAATCATACTATGGATCCAGCCATGGGCTGGGGGCAGACAGCTAATCTGATCACAGGACTTGTCCACCAATGATGGCTTATCAGGGGACAACACAGAGAAATTGTCCAGCAGTTTAGTGCTATTGCATTGCTGGGAAACACCTGGGTTGATTCAACTCATGACCAAGACAGCACCAGACTGATCCAATAACACCAGAGGAAACAAACACTGCACAAAATAGGCAAAGAAAGCCACTGCAGACAATTGGACTGAAGGAAAAAGTGGCTCAGTCACAACACCAGGGCACACACAACACACATAGGAGACACTCCTGACCTCTTCTTCATAAGGCCACTATATTCAAGATCAGGAGATGTAGCTGACTTTCCTAACACAGAGAAATAAACACAGAGAGTTAGACAAAATGAAGAGACAGAGGAATATGTCCCAAGCGAAAGAACAGGACAAAACCACAGCAGGAGACCTAAGTGAAAAAGAGATAAATAATATGTTTATAGAAAATTTCAAGTAATGATCATAAAGATACTCAATGGATTTGATAAAAGTGTGGAGGACATTAATGAGACCCTTAGCAAAGAGATAAAAAAGAACTAATCAAAGATGAAGAACACAATAAATGAAATTAAAAATGCACTAGATAGAATAATTGACAGGGCAGAGGAAGCAGGAGAATGAATCAGTAACCTGTGGTATAGACTAATGGAAAGTAACCAAGTTGAGCAGGTGCAAGAAAAAAATTATGCAAAATGAGAATAAACTTAGGGAACTCAGTGGGACCATCAAGTGTAATAACATTTGCATTACAGGGATTGCAGAAGAGGGAAAGAAAGCAAAAGAAGCAGAAAACTTATCTGAAGAAATACTAGCTGGAAACTTCCCAAATCAGGGAAGGAAACAGAAGAAAACAAGAGGCATATAGATTCCCCAACAAAATTAATCCAAGTAAGTTCACACCAATATACATGGTAATTAAAATGGCAAAAAGTAGTGATAAAGAGAGAATTTTATAAGCAGCAAGAGAAAAGAAACAGTTTTATACAAGGGAAACCCCATAAGGCTGTCAGTGGGTTTTTCAGCAGAAACTTTGCAAGCCAGAAGAGGGTGGCATGATATAGTCGCAGTGTTGAAAGGAAAAAAAATCTACAGCCAGTAATAATCTATCTAGCAAGGATATCCTTCAGAATTAAAGAAGAGATAAAGAGTTTTCCAGACAAATAAAAGTTAAAAGAATTCATAACTACTAAACTACCCTACAAGAAATCTTAAAGGGGAATCTTTGAATGGAAAGGGGGAAAAAATAAGCAAGAGTAAGGAAAGAAGTAAGGACAAAAGCAGTAAAAATAAGTGTGTCTGCAAAAATCAGTCAAGGGAAACACAAAACAAAATGATATGAAGTATCACACCATATACTTAAAATGTGGGCAGGAGCTGAGTTAAGAATTCATCCAAACTTAAGCAACCATCAACTTAATATAGACTGCCAGATGCAACAGAGGTAATATACAATCCTAATGGTAGCTATATACAGAAACCAGTAAGAGATATGCAAAGAAAATAGAAATTCAAGTATATCACTAAAGAAGCCTTTTATCATGAGAAAAAAGAGCAATGGAAGAAAGAATGGAGAAACATTACCAAAAAAACCATAAAATAGGTAACAAAATGACAATAAATACATACCTATCAATAATTACTTTGAATGTAAATACATTAAAAGCTCAGATCAAAAGACATAGGATGATGGAATGAATAAAAAAGACAAGACCCAACTATATGCTCCCTATAAGAGACTCATTTCAGACCTAAAGAAACCAGCAGATTGAAAGTAAGAGGATGGAGAAACATTTAACATGCAAATGGATATGAAAAGAAAGCCAGGGTAGCAATTCTTAAGCAGACAAGACTTTAAAACACAGACTGTAACAAGAGACAAAAAGGATACTATATAGTCATTAAGGGGACAATGTAACAAGAAGATGTAACAATTGTAAATATTTGTTCACCCAACATGGGAACACCCAAACACATCAGTTAATAACAAACATAAAGGAAGTAATCGATAACAATACCATAATAGTGCGAGACTTTAACATCCCACTTACATTAATGGACAGATTATTGAAACAGGAAACGATGGCTTTGAATGATCTGTAGGACCAGATGGATTTAACAGACATATGCAGAACATTCTAACTGAAAACAGTGGAATACGCATTCTTTCAAGTGCACAAGGAACATTCCCCAGAATAGGTCACATATTAGACCACAAATTAAGTCCCAACAAATTCAAAAAGATCAAAGTCATACCAATGTTATGAAACTAGAAATCAACCACAAGAAAATATCTGGAAGGAGCACAGACACACGGAGGTTAAATAACATGCTACTAAACAGTGAATGGGTCAACAAAGATATCAAAAAGGAAATAAAAAAACACTCTGAGAAAAATGAAAATTAAAAAAAAAAAAAAAAAAAACAGAAAAACAGTGGTCCAGGGGCACCTGGGTGGCACAGTGGTTAAGCGTCTGCCTTCGGCTCAGGGCGTGATCCCGGCATTATGGGATTGAGCCCCACATCAGGCTCCTTCACTGGGAGCCTGCTTCTTCCTCTCCCACTCCCCCTGCTTGTGTTCCCTCTCTCGCTGGCTGTCTCTGTCCTGTTGAATAAATAAATAAAATCTTAAAAAAAAAGAAAAAGAAAGAAAAAGAAAAACAGTGGTCCAAAAATCATTGGGATGCAGAAAAACCTGTTCTAAGAGGGAAATGTATAGCAGTACAGATTTATCTTAAGAAGAAAGAAAAATCCCCAAGAAATAACCTAACCTAACACCTAAAGGAGTGAGAAAAAGAACAAAAACAGCAACAGCAAAAAAAAAAAAAAAAAAAAAACCCAAAACCAGTAGAAGGAAATAATAAAGATTAGATCACAAATAAAAGAAATAAGAACTAAAAAAACAATAGAATAGATCAATGAAACCAGGAGCTTGTTCTTTGAAAAATCAGAAAAATTGAAAAAACTTTACCCAGACAATCAAAAAAAGAGAGGACTCAAATAAGCAAAATCACAAGTGAAAGAAGAGAAATAACTGACACCACAGAAATACAAAGAATTATAAAAGAATATTACACAAGATTATATGCAAACTGGATAATCTAGAAGAAACGGGGAAAAAATTGGAAGCAAATAACCTACCAAAACAGAATCAGGAAAATTCTTTTTTTAAATTTTGAACAGACCAGTTACCAGGAATGAAATTGAATCAGTAGCCAAAAAATTCTCAGCAAACAAAAGTCCAGGACCAGATGGCTGCACAGGTGAATTCTACCAAACATTGAAAAAAAAAGTTAATACCTATTCTTTTCAAACATTTCCAAAAAATAGAATAGGAAGGAAAACTTCCAAATTCATTCTGTAAGGCCAGTATTACCCTGATTCCAAAAACCAGATAAAGACACCAATATCTCTGATGCACACAGATGCAAAAACCTTCAATAAAATACTAGAAAACCAAATCCAACAATACATTTTAAAAAATCACTCATGATCAAGTGGGATTTATTCCTGGTTTGCAAGGGTGCTTCAGTATTCACAGATCAATCATTGTGATGCATCACATCAATAAGAGAAAAAAAAAAAACCATAAGATCATTTCAATAGATGCAGAAAAGCATTTGACAAAGTACAACATCCATTTATGATAAAAACCCACAGCAAAATAGGTTTAGAGGGAACTTACCTCAACATAATAAAGGTCTTATGTAAAAAATCCACAGCTAACACCATACTCAAAGGTGAAAAACAGAAATTTTCCTCTAAGGTCAGGAACAAGATAAAGATGTCCACTCTCACCACTTTTATTCAACATAGTATTGGAAGTCCTAGCCACTGTTGTCAGACAACAGAAAGGAATAAAGTCATCCAAATTGGTAAAGAAGAAGTAAAACTTTCACTAATTGCAGATGACGTGATACTATATACAGAAAACAGTAAAAACTAATCGCAACTGATAAATGATTTCATAATCAATGTAGAGAAGCCTGTTGGATTTATATACACTAAATATGAAGCTGCAGAAAGAGAATTTAAAAAAACAATCCCATTTACAAATGCACCAAGAATAATAATATTTCTAGGCATAAACTTAACCAAAGAGGTGAAAGATTTGTACTCTGAAATTATAAAGCATTGATGAAAGAAATTGAAGATGACGCAAACAAATGGAAAGACATTCCACACTAATGAATTGGAATATCAAATATTGTCAAAATGTCTATGCTACCCAAAGCAATCTACAGATTTAAGGCAATCCCTATCAAAGTACCAATAGCATTTTTCACAGAACTAGAACAAACAATCCTAAATTTTGTATGGAACCATAACACATTGCAAATAACCAAAGCAATCTTGAAAAAGAAAAAAAAAAACTGGAGGTATCAAGATTCCAGATTTCAAGTTATATTACAAGTTATGTTTTTATTTTAAGTAATCAGAATAGTATCATACTGTCAGAAAATAAACACACAGTTCAATGGGACAGAATAGAAAACCCAGAAATAAACACACAATTATATGTTTAATCCTCAACAAAGGAGGCAAGAACATGCAATTGAAAATAAAATTTTCAATAAATGGTGTTGGGAAAACTGGACAGCTACATGCAAAATAATGAAAGTGGACCACTTTCTTACACTATACACAAAAATAAACTCAAAATGGATGAAATGCCTAGATGTGAGGCCTGAAACCATAAAAATCCTTGAAGACAGCAGAGGTAGTAATGGCTCTGACATCAATCATAACATTTTTCTAGATATGCCTCCTGAGGCAAGGGAAATAAAAACAAAAATAAACTATTGGGACTACATCAAAAGAAAAAGCTTTTACACAGCTAAGGAAACACCAAAACTAAAAGGCAACATACTGAATGGGAGAAGATATTTGCAAATAATACATCCAATAAAGGATTAGTATCCAAAATATGTAAATAACTTTTACAATTCAATACCAAAAGCCAAAGAATCCAATTTAAAACTGGGCAGAAGATATGAGCAGATATTTCTCCAAAGAAGACATACAGATGGGCAACAAACATTAAAAGATGCTAAACATCACTGATCATCATGGGAATGAAAATCAAAAACTATAATGAAATATTATCTCACACCTGTCAGAATGGTTAAAATAAAAAAACACAAGAAACAACAAGTGTTGGTGAGGATGTGGGGAAAAAGGAACTCTCCTGCACTTGGTGGAGATGCAAATTAATGCAGCCACTGTGGAAATCAGTATAGAGGTTCCTCAAAAAAAGAAAAATAGAGCTACTCTATGATCCAATAATTGCACTATTGTGTATTTACCACCCTCCCAAGAAAACCCCCAGTAATCCAAAAAGATACATGTGCCCCTATGTTTATTGCAGCATTATTTACAACAGCAAATTATGGAAGCAGCCCAAGTGTCCATCAATAGATAAATGGATAAAGAAGTGGTGTATGTGTGTATACACACACACAAACACACACACACACACACACACACACATATATATATATATAATGGAATATTAATCAGTCATAAAAAATGAATAAAATATTGCCATTTGCCAAAACATGAATCTATGTAGACAGCATAATGCTAAGTGGGATAAGTCATTAAGAGAAAACAAATACCATTCCACTCATATGTGGAATTTAAGAAACAAAACAAATGAACAAAGGGGGAAAAAAAGAGACAAACCAAAAACCAGACTCTTAGCTATAGAGAACAAAGAGATGGTTATCAGAAGGGAGGTGGGTGAGTGGATGGGTGAAATAGGTGAAGGGGATTAAAAGTAGATGTATCAGGTTGGAAAATGGTGGCAGAGCAGAAGGACCCTAGGCTCACCTTGTTCCAAGAATACAACTAGATAACTCTCAAATCATCCTAAATACCCCAGAAATTGATCTGAAGAGTGGCAAAACATACTCCACAACTAACAATAAGGAAGAGGCCACATCAAAGAAGGAAGTAAGTGTGGAGACAAGATTTGGGAGAGAAATGAATTGTGGCTGCTACAGTGGGGAAAGAGCCACAGGTGGAGAGAAGGGTGAGAGACAGACTAGCACAAAGGGGAATGCACAGGGAAAATAAATCACCATAGCAATTGGCTTGGAAAGCAAGGGGGCAGGAGTGAATTTCAGGAGTTCTGGCAGCCAGAAAGACTTAAAATTTGAAGTTTTAAATTGGTTGGGATAGAGCCCAGAGGGCATTGCACTGCTCTTGGACAGGAGGCAGGCAAACAATACATACACATACAGCATGGAAACAGTTATCTGAAAAGGTCCTGGGGCATACAATAGAGAGGTTATTTGCTCGTGTTGGACCGTATCCCAGAGAGGCAGCATTCACAGAGAGACCTCTCTGGAAACGAAAGCACTGGCCAGCACCATTTCTTTCCCACTAAGGACACTAAGCATAAGCACAGGGTCATCTGAGGGATACAGCATAGTGCCAACACTTGCTACATAACTTGCTTACACTAATCCCGATGCCCTGCACTCTGATGGAACTGCCCTTCCCAGTCCCTCATGCATCAGTCCCACCATGGCACCCCAAAGACCAGCTCAAACCCCTGGTCACACCTCATCACCTGATTCAGGAGTTGTGTGCAGCTTTGATTCCAATGGTGGCAGTAACAGGTCTCATTTTGCAAGCAGACCAGAGCACACCTAGTTAAAATGTACCATATTCAAGCAAGGTACCAAATACTGCTCACAACAAGCAGATAGCCTCCGCAGATGACTGGCCTGAAGGATAAAGTGGCCAGGACAAAATAGCAGAGCACACGCAGCACATGTTGGAGACACTCTTAGAAAAGCCAGGCTCTAGGGAACAGGGGACACTACATGGCAGAGCAATATAGAACCTCTACTTCATAAGACCATTACCCTCAAGAACAGGAGATGTAGCTGACTTTTCTAACACAGAGAAATAGGCACACTTAGACAAAATGAGAAGACAGGGAAATTTATTATAAATGAAAGAACAGATCAAGGCCACAACCAGAGATCTAAGTGAAACAGATATAAGTAACATGTTTGATAGAGAATTTAAAGCAATGATCATAAGGATACTCACTAGACGTGAGAGAAGAGTGGAAGGCAGGAGTAAGACCCTGAACACAGAGTCAAAGAATAGCACAGTAGAGACAAACTTCTCGATGAACAAAATGAAAAACCTGCTTCATGAAACGAATAGCAGGATGGAAGAAGCAGAAGAACAAATTCATGACCTAGAAGACAGAGTAATGGAAAGTAATCAAGCTGAACAAAAGAGAGAAAAAAGAATTATGCAAAATGAGAATAGCCTCAGGGAAATCAGTGACTCAATCAAATGTAATAATATTCATATTATCGGAGTCCCAGAAAAAGAGAGAGAAGAGGGTAAACCTAACGGTCACCATATATCAAAAACCACTAATAAATATATAAAGAATAAAAAGGAATATATAAAAATGTCACTAAAGAAAATCAGCAGGGGCACCTGGGTGGCACAGCGGTTGGGCGTCTGCCTTCAGCTCAGGGCGTGATCCTGGCATAACAGGATCGAGCCCCACGTCAGGCTCCTCCGCTATGAGCCTGCTTCTTCCTCTCCCACTCCCCCTGCTTGTGTTCCCTCTCTCGCTGGCTGTCTCTATCTCTGCTGAATAAATAAATAAAATCTTTAAAAAAAAAAAAAGAAAAGAAAATCAGCAAACCACGAAAGAGAGAAAGACAAGAAAGGATCAGGGAAAATCTTCAGAAAAAAAAATGACAAAACAAATAATAAAATGCTAATAAATACATACCTGTCAATAATTACTTTGAATGTAATAGAATAAATGCTTCAATTAAAAGACATAAGGTGACAAAATGGATTAAAAAAATAGTACCTATTTATATGCTACCTGCAAGAGACTTATTTTAGCCCTAAGACACTTGCAGATTGAAAATGAGGGGATGGAGAAACACTTACTATGCAAAAGAAAGCTTGAGTAACAATATTTATATTGGATAAAATAGACTTAAAACACAGACTCTAACAAGAGACAAAGAAGAATGCTATATAATAATAAAGAAAACAATACAGAAAGAAGATATAACAATTGAAAATATTTATGTACCCAACATGGTAACACCAAATACATAAAACAGTTAAAGCAAACATAAAGGAACGAATCAATAATAATACAATAATAGTAAGGGATTTTATACCCTACTTACCTCAATGGACAGATCATCGAAACAGAAAATCAACAGGAAACAATGGCCTTGAATGACACACTGGAACAGATGGATTTAACAGATGTATTCACAACAGTTCATCCTAAAACAGCAGAAAATGCATTCTTTTCAAGTGCGCATGGAACGTTGTCCAGAATAGATCACATACTAACCTACAAAATGTCCTCAACAAATTCAAGAAGTTTGAAGTCATACTATGAACCTTTTCTGACCACAAAGCTATGAAACTAGAAGTCAATCACAAGAAAAAAAATCTGGAGAAACAAGAAATACACGGAAATTAACTAACGTGCTCCTGAACAGTAAATGGGGGGGTGCCTGGATGGCTCAGTTGTATAAGCATTTGCTCTTGGTTTCAGCTCAGGTCATTATCTCAGGGTTGTGAGATCAAATCCCACTTCAGGCTCCATGCTAAACACAGAGTCGGCTTGGGATTCTTTCTCTCCCTCTCCCTCTGTCCCTCCACCACCCTTGCCCTGCCCTCACTCACACACTCTCTCTCTCAGATAAATAAAAAAATCTTAAAAAAAAATGAATGGGTCCACCAGGAAATAAAAGAAGAAATATATTTTTTAATTTAAAAAAATTTTTAAGATTTTATTTTTAAATAATCTCTACACCCAAAGTGGGGCTCAAACTTACAACCCCAAGATCAAGAATTGCATGCTCTACTGACTGAGCCTGGCAGGTGCCCAAAAAGAAGATACTAAAAAAAAAAAAAAAAACCCTATGTGGAAACAAATGAAAATGAAAACAGAGCAGTCCAAAACTTTTGGGATGCAGCAAAAGTGGTTCTAAAAGGGATGTTTATAGTAATGCAAGCCTACTTCAAGGAAGAAAAATCTCAAATAAACAATTTAACCTTATACCTAAAGGAACTAGAAAAAGAACAACAAACAAAACCCAGAACCATCAGAAGGAAGAAAATAATAAAGATTAGAAGAGAAAATTTGATACAGAAACTAAGGAAATAATAGAACAGATCAATGAAAGCAGAAACTGATTCTTTGAAAAATCATTAAAATTGATAAACCTCTAGCCAGACGTAGCAAGAAAAAAAGAAAATTATTCAAAAAAATAAAATCACAAATGACAGAGGAGAAATAACAACCAACACCACAGAAATACAAGCAATTATAAGAGAATATCATGAAAAACTATATGCCAAGAAACATCTTCTAGGACAACCTAGAAGAAATGGATAAATTCCTAGGCACATATAACCTATGAAAACTGAAATGGGAAGAAATAGAAAATTTTAACAGCGTGATAATCAGCTAAGAAATTGAATCTCTAATAAAAAAATCCCAGCAAACAAAAGTCCAGGATCAGATGGCTTTACAGGGAAATCTACCAAATATTTAAAGAGCTAATACCTATTTTTCTCAGACTAATATAGATTATGGAAAAGAAGGGAAAACTTCCAAAATTATTCTATGAGACCATCATTACCCTGATACCAAAACCAGATAAAGACACCACTAAAAAGAGAACTACAGGCCAATAACCCTAAAGAATATAGATGCAAAAATCCTCCACAAAATATTAGCAAATCAAATCCAACAATATATTTAAAAAATCATTAACCACGATCATATGGGATTTATTCCTGGGTTGCAAGGGTGCTTCAATATTCACAAATCAATGCAATACATCATATGTTCACCAAAAAACTACTAGAACTGATAAATCAATTCAGTCAAGTTGCAGGATACAAAATCAATATACAGAAATCTGTTACATTTCCATACACTAATAATGAAGCACCCAAAAGAGAAATTAAGAAACAATTCCATTTACAAATGTACCAAGAATAGTAATAATCGAACTACTGGATATTTACCCAAAGAATATAAAAACACTTGTTCAAAGGGACACATGCACCCCTATGGTTATTGCATTTTTTGTAATAGCCAGGATATTGAAGCAACCCAAGTGTCTATCATTTATAGAATAAACAAGAAGTAGTATATTTATACAATGGAATATTAGTTTGACATAAAAAATGAAATCTTGCCATTTGCAAGGACATGGATAAATCTAGAGAGTATTATGCTAAGCAAAATAAGTCAGAGAAATAACATATGATTTCACTCATATGTGGAATTTAAGAAACAAATCAAAGGACAAAATGGAAAAAAAAGAGAGTGAGAGAAGAATCAAGAAACAGACTTTTAATTTTAGAGAACAAATTGACAGTTACAGAGAGGAGGTGGGTGAGGGATGGGTTAAATAGGTAAGGGGATTAAAGAGGGCACTTGTGATGAGCACTGGGTGATACATAGAATTGTTGAATCACTATATTGTACACCTAAAGAAATAAAACACTGTATGTTAACACAAATAAAAAAGAGTACACTTATCTTGATGAGCCCTGAGTAATATGTGGAATTGTTGAATCACTATATTGTGTACTTGAAATGAATATAACACTGTATTAACACTGGAATTAAAATAAAATAAAAATAAAAATTAAGAAAAATAAAACTGAAGGGTGAAAAAAACCGTTTAGTGGTTAGTTTTCCCTCACCCCTCCCCTAAGTCTGGGGGGATTTTTCTCTGATCTTCACTGTGAGAACCTGGTAGAACTCCTGGAGGTAACACTCACCAAAGTGTAGGGCCCTCTTAAAATGGGTACCTCTGCGGGTGTTGAACTCTGTAGCTTATCCATATTGATCCCCTGGCCATTTGTCAATTATGGTTCAGGTTTTGCTAGCCCAGTACTGGTTCCCATGTAGGTTTCTGCCCATGGATTTTTGCTCTGACAAATTGTGATTCTCTGTGTTCACCTGTCTCTGCAATTTTTCAGACAGTAATTTGCCCTGTGACCTTAGCTTTCTGATGGATCTACAAAGAGTTATTGATCTTTCAGTTTTTTCAGCTTCTTACTTTTTGTTATGATGGAGTGGGAATTTCTAAGCACCTTACATGCTGGACAAGAAATCAGAAGTCCCTTCATTGTTGTTTTAATTTGCATTTCCCTGGTGAGTAATGAAGTTAAATATTTTCTCATGTTCCTATTTGCAATTTGTATATTTTCATTGGTATAATGTTATTTATTATTTATTTATTTATTTATTTATTTATTTATTTATTTATTTTCACCTATTTTCTAAATGAATTAAAAAAAAAACTATTGAGTTTTAAGAGTTATCTATATAGTCGGTATTTCTTCTTTGTTGGTGTTGATTTGCAAACATTTTCCCCCAGTCTGTACTTTTTCTTTTCAACAAAGTCTTAATAAAGTCTTTCAAGCAGAAAAATATTTTAATATTTATGAGACCCAATTTATCAATGTTTCCTTTTTTCATCATGTTTGTAGTGTCAAGTCTAAGAACTCTTTTCTTAGCCCTAGATCCTATTGATTCTCTCTATCCTTTTTCTAAAAGTTTTATAGTTCTATCATTTACATTTAAGTCCCTCATCCATTTTGAGTTCATTTTGTATAAGGAGCAAAGTTTAGATCAGTGTTTATTTTTATTTGCCTCTGGATACCCAAGTGTTCAAACACCTTTTGTTTTAAAGGCTACCTTTCTTCCATTGAATTGTTTTGCATCTCTATCAATAATCAAGTGTACATATATGTGTTTATCTATTTCTAAGTTCTCTATTCTCTTCCATTAGTCCATGTGTCTATCCTTCTAGCAATACTGCACAGGTTTTATTACTAGGACTACATGTGGTCTTGAAATTGAATAGACTGATTCCTTCAATTTATTTCTCTTTTTCTGGATTGCTTTAGCTCTTCTAGCACTTGTGCCTACCATATAAGTTTTGGAATAAGTTTTAAATATACATACAAAATTACTGAAAATTTAATAGAAATTATATTAAACTCATATGTTAATTTGGAAGGATTGACATCTTTACAGTATTGAGTCTTCAAATCCATGAATGAGCTGTCTCTCTTAGTTCGGGCCTTCTTTGATTTTTTTAATTAATATTTTGTAATATTCAGCACACAGATAATCTGCATTCTTGTTGTTTCGTGTTCTTTGGAGTAATTACAAGTGATATTGTGTTTTTCATTTTGGTATCTACATGTTGATTATTAGTATATAGAAGTGCATTGATTTTTGTTTGTTGATTTTGGTGAACTCATATTAGTTCTAGGAGTTTTTGGTTTTGGTTTTTAGATTCCTTGAAATTTTCTGCGTGGACACTCATGTCAGCTGCAAATGGAATAAGTTTTATTTCCTCCCCTCAAATACATATTTCCCTTCTTTCTTTCTTTTCTCTCTTTTTTTTTTTTTGCCTTATTTCAGTGACTTAAATTTATATAGTATTATGTAGATATTATTAATTGCATTGATTGCTTTTTAAATGTTAAACCAAACTTTTATACCTGGAAAAAATCTTACTTAGTCATGTTGCTTATTTTTAAAATTATGTTGTTAGATTCGATTTGCTATAATTTAGTGAGTTTCTTTTTTGTTTTTGTTTAAGTTCATGAGAGATGCTGGTCTGTACTTTAATTTTTGTACTGCTTGTGTCTAGTTTTGGTAATACTGGTCTCATAAAGTGAATTGACACTTGTTTCATCCTCTTCTGGGAAAGAGTATCTAAAATTGGTGTTGATTCTTCTTTAAATGTTTGGTAGACTTTCCCTGTGAAGCCATCTGGTTCTCAGGATTTCTTTTTCAGAAACTTTTCAATTACAGATTCAATTTCTTTAATGGCTATAGGGCTACTTAGGTTGTCTATTTCATTTGGTTGACTCTTGGTAGGTTGTAATTTTTGAGGAATTGATTGATTTCTTCTAAGTTTGCTAATTTATTAGTGTAAAGTTTTTTGTAAGATTCTTTTGTTATTCTTTTAATGACTGGAGGATCTGTACTGATATCCTCTATTTCATTCCTGATATGAGTGATGTCTTCTCTCTTTGTCATTGTCAACAAGATATCATATCTAGCAAGAGGTAAATGGTCATCAATTTTATTGATATTTTAAACAACAAGCTTTTGTTTCTTGTTTTCTCTATGATTTCACAACAAAAATATGGAAACCAAAATTTTAAAAAAGCATTTACAATTAATTTTTCAGCCTAATTGATTTCTGTTCTTATTTTTATTATTTCATACTTTCTGTTTGTATTGGGTTTATTTTGTTCCTTTTTATCTTGTTTCTTGAGATTGAAACTTAAGTTATTAATTTATGACCTTTCCTCATTTGTAATGTTAAGTATCCAGTATATAAACTTCCCTCTCAATACTGTGTCACTAGTATCCCACATATTTTGATATATCTTGTTTTCATTTTCATTTAGTTCTGTGTACCTTTGTGCTTCCTTTGGGACTTCTTTTTTGTCTCTGTGGGTTTTTTTAAAGTTTAGTTTAATTTCCAAGTGTTTGATGATTTTCCTATTGTGTTTTTCTTTTATTATTTCTAGTTTGATTTTATTATGGTTGAGAACATAGTCTATATAATCTCAATTCTTTTACATTTTGAGTCTATTTTATGATCCAGGATGGTCTCCCTTGGTGATTGTTCCTTGGGAACTTGGAAATTCTGATATTGTTGTGTGGACATTGGTTTATAAATGTTTGTATGTCTATTGTCTATAAATTACATTTTATTAGTTGATGCTATTATTCAGTTTTTTTCATATGCTTGCTATTTTGTCTGGCAGTTCTACCAATATTGATGGTGAGGCGTTCAAATCCGTAATCACAATGATTTTTTTAAATTTGTATATTTTATATAAAATCCAAATTTATTCTCTTTGTCATTATTTTGCTGGTACATTATGTGCATGCTTGGTTGGGCTATTGGATAACCAAGCACTGATCCTGGTTATAAACCCATACTTAAGACTCCCAATTTAGATGATTGATTAATGACTATAATGGACTTCTTGGTTTTACCAAAATTTTATTTTTTTAAATTTTTTAAAAAGATTTTATTTATTTATGTGACAGAGAGACAGCCAGCGAGAGAGGGAACACAGCAGGGGAGTGGGAGAGGAAGAAGCAGGCTCCCAGCGGAGGAGCCCGATGTGGGACTCAGTCCCGGAATGCTGGGATCACATCCTGAGCCGAAGGCAGATGCTTAACGCTGCACTACACAGGCGCCCCTATCTACTGAAATTTTAAAGAAATTTTTAATTTGCTCAAGTAGCAGGAAATCTTATTTCTTGATTATTTCCAATTATTTGCAAGATTTTTAAATTTTTGAAGGTTAATTAATTTTGTACTTGAGGGTATATAATGGGCCATTCCTCATGACCCTGGTGCAGCTCTTTCTGCCCACGGGTCCGGTCCCTGTGCTTTAATAAACCACCATTTTTCACAAAAGACGTCTCAAGAATTCTTTCTCGGTTGTCAACTCCAAACTCCACCCCACCTCACCTCACCTATATTCCACAACCTCATCAGTGGTAGAGTGATGCTGGTTCAGTAAATAACCACTAAGGACAGTTTTAGACTGTAGCTTATATAACTCTATGGTCTATGTCACAAATCAATTATTTCAGTGAAATTGTTTCTATAAATGGTTATAAATTTTAGAGACCCTTATTTGAGAGAATCTTAAAAGCTGTTTCTGTAAAGTAATGATCCAAAAGAGCAGGAAAGGAAAGTATCACTCGAAAGCCTTGAATATCTCCTTTTGGTGCAGGGGTGTGGTGTATCCTGATTTGTTCTGCCAAAATTTAAGATTCGAATACTGGTTGCGGAGAGGATCGGAGTGAATGCAAACTGATGTTCTCCCCATCAAAGTGAGTTTCATTTTAGTTTTACAGGAAAAAGCATAAGATAGGCAATCATTTTTATTTTTTAGGAAGCTAAATATATTAAAAACATTTTGCCTATTGATGTCATAGGGGCCAAGGGCAGGCTGCCCCAAGATGGGCTACTTTGACATGAACATTATTTTGAGTTAAAAATAATCAAAATCCAACAGATTCAGGCCTGCTTATTATTAAGGAGAGAGCTATTAACAGAGACTGCTCTTTACCTAAGAAACTTTCCTACATAACAGGGCAACATTTGTTTTCCAAACAGCTCCTTTCACCTTCTTGCTAATGACCTTTCTTACCTTTGCATCCTTAGTCCCCTACCCCTCTCCTTAGCTCATAAAGGCATCACATTGCTTGACTGTCTTTGGAATTTCCATGTCTGTGTGGATTCCCCATACTTACACTATTAAATTTTATTTTCTCCTGTTAATCTGTCTGATGTCAATTTGGTTTTTAGTCCTGATAGAAGGACCTTGAAGGGCCGAGGAAGTTCTTCTTCCCTGAAAATGTTTCTTAGGGAATCAAAATAGTTTGGTAAGATTACAATTTCTGATAAAAAGATGTTGATCATCTTTATATAAAAAAGAAACAAAAGCCTTAGATATGTAAATGCTAGCAAAATAGAATTCAACAGCTCTAATTTGCAATTATATGTTTAGCTATTAAATGCTATCTTTAAAGTTTTTTCAATCTTTTTGTCTTTTTATTGTCTTTTTTGTTTGTAATGTGGTAGAATTATATATATATATATATATGAGACAGTTGAAGTAAATTGGCAAATTTAGGCCCATAGACCAAATCCAGCCTATCTCATGTTTTATATGGCCTATAAGCCAAAGATTTTTTTAATGTTTTTTAATGGTCAAAATAAATTAAAAGCATAATATTTCATGGCATATGAAAATTATATGAAATTCAAATTTAGCATCTATAAATAAAATTTTATTGGAACACAGTTCCTATATTTCCATCAGAGTTGAGTAGTTGTAATAGAAACTCAGAACTTGAAATATTTACTGTTTTTTTATAGATAAAGTGTTCTGACCTCTGATTGCTTCTGTTGTTCATCTTGTTTTCTCTCTCATACAGATGATTAAAAAACAAAAATGTTAGCATTAATTTGCTTTATTTACTATACACAAGACTGGTATGCTGACAACGGAACTGGAAAAGGGCAAGAGAGTAATCCTGGTTAATATACAACATATTAAAAAGAGATGGCTTCCAATTCTATGGAACTCCTCCTATTATGCTATTTTACAAAACAAGGCATCTATCTCCCTTAAAAATATCAGGTTGGTGCTATTTTGTTACTTGATTAAAATACAGAATGTAATCAAAAGAACTAATACAATATATTTGTAAAAATATTCCATAATTTGTATTTCCAACTCATTTAAATTGGGCATTCCTCCTAACAATTAGTGTGAATTAATTAATCTTTCCTGCATTGGTTTTACTGCCTTCTCTAAATATAGGCAAGTCATTTTTATTCATTAGTGTTCTGTAAGAAGAAATAAAAAAGAAATAAAGCAATTATATCAAAATTACCATAAAGTTACAATTTACGTAACTCTTAATTAACTGTATAAGGATTATTCATTATATGCTAGAGAAAAAACACAGAATATAGAAGATAAGGTTTCAGTCCTTAAGAATTAAAATCTTTGTTAAGGACAGGAGAAAATTACATTAAAAACACAAGGGTGAAAGAAATAATCAAACAAAAACAGGAAAAGGATGCCAGTTGTCTGAACTGACCAGAGCAATAGAAAATTCCAAGTCTTTAGACTCTTTTTCTTACTTATTACCATATGGTCATAGTGGAAAATATTTTACAACTTGGTTGACTTAGATAAAGATTTAAATTAGTGTTAGTTTTAGAAATGTTGATTAGATATCCCACAGAAAGGTATTTAATTATGGTGGGATTGGGGGTTAGGGGGGATAGGATGGTTCATATCCAAACATTTGCTAGTCAAAAGACGCAGACATGACCTACTTACGCCATCTTTGTCAAAATAAGAATTGTTTCCATCGATAAGAATTCCATGTTTCAACAAACATTTGGCTTTAGTGTTAGGAATATCAGTGTTTTTGAATAATGCTCAATTTTTGAAAAAGCAGCTTTCTAAATTCTTTTTTTTTTAAAGATTTAATTTAATTATTTGAGAGAGAGAGTTAGAGAGAGAGAGAGAGAGAGAGCACAAGCAAAGGGAGGAAGAAGAGAAGCAGAACAGGGAGCCCAACTTGGGGCTAGATCTCAGGACCCCTCACATCAAGACCTGAGCTGGAGGCAGATGTTTAAATGACTGAGCCACCCAGGTGCTCCACAGCTTTCTAAATTATTTTTTTTAAAAGATTTTATTTATTTATCTGACAGAGATAGAGACAGCCAGCGAGAGAGGGAACACAAGCGGGGGAGTGGGAGAGGAAGAGCCTGATGTGGGGCTCGATCCCACAACGCCAGGATCACACCCTGAGCTGAAGGCCGATGCTTAACCACTGTGCCACCCAGGCGCCCCCACAGCTTTCTAAATTCTTATACTTTTCAGGGAACAATTCGATTCTTAATAAACACTCCAAAGTTTGCATGAAACAGAGTAACAACCACGTTTTTTCAGATGCATAATTTTTTCCAAGTATTAGGACAACACAATATGTTTTCTGATATTTTATGTTACTCGTGCTTTCAGTTCATTTAAGCCAGAAAATGTAGAGATATAAATCTTTTGTTTCTAATCCCCCAAGATACCCAACCCCAATAAAATAATAGCTTTAGATTTCTGTTTCTTAAGGCTTTTTACAGATTTGCGCTCATAGTTGCCTCTATCTAGCTCATTACTTGGGTACTGTTTTATTTTATGGAGTAAAATCATAGCCCTGTTTTTTTTTTTACAACAGAGATTTGACAGTCTGTGGATATGTCTGCTATTTTTTGGTAATACAGTAAGGTACATTGTCAGCCCTTGGGTGAAAGTTATTAATTAGTTCCAGAACATATGGTGTTTGCCTGTGCTGTGTGTAAGATAAGAAAAAAATCAGGGTTTTGCATGCATTAGCTTCGTATTTCTGTTTTGTCCACTAATGAAGCAGATATGTGATAGCTAATGTTTTAAGTAAAGAACTCTCTGTTTTCCCACAGAATTTAGAGTGCTAATCTTGTCACTCAGTCTGAAGTAAATGTCCTTTCACTCTTGAAGGAGCATCTGTTGGATGAGGCTGAGTCTACAGGATGGGCAAAAGATACAGTTGATTTTGAGATCACCCAAGTGAAGTACATTATATCTCCTGGTTATTTTCTGTGCGTTAGAATGGAGAAACTATTTGACAAGAAAGTGGCATGAATTCTGGTAATTAGCCATCTAGATTGAAGGTGGTTGTTCAACACAATTATATAAACTAGGAGGGCTTCTGCCTCAGCAAGACTTGCAAGGCTACCTGCATTCCTGTCTGAATTATCACTTCATACCATCTTAATTTCTTTTTCTCCCCCTTTCTTGTATTTTTTTTTTTTTTGTAAGCTAATCTTGGCGTCCACCATTATTGTCATAATAAAATATTGGCTATGTTGGGCTCTCAAAAAAGTCCTTTCTCCACTGGTTTCTTGGTTTTATGATAAATGAACAGTAGAAATTAATCCCTAAATTCTGCCAACTTTACCTTCTAAAATGTTTTAGCATCTGTCCACTCTTCCACTTCCCTCCACTATGTCTTGACTGTAATGCTGCTGCCTTGGCACTTGTCTGGACTTGGGTAGAGCCTTCAAAGACTCAGGATCCATGCACTGGGGCCCCTTTCCAACTTTTTCTCTACACTGAAGCAGAGTAGTATTTGGTAAAACCAAATTTGGTCATATCAACTATCTTCCCTTCTGAGAACTCCTAAATCCCTTCCAATTACTGTTAGAATAAAAGACTTCCCCTGCCCCCATTAATCAATTAATCAAGTACTACATGGACTTCCACTTATTTGATGAATATTTATGGAGTGCTATTCTAGGCAAGATCTTTGTTGTCTTGGACCTCACACTGAATGATGTGGGATACGCTGTCCATGTCTCCATCCTGACCGTGAGCTCCCCTTGCTCACTACACAGAGATTTCTTTCAGGTGCTTCCTCTTGCCTTGCTCTGACTTTGTCACATGCACATTCTTAATCTTTCTACTCTTTCACTGGACCTCAGTTTTGGTGTTCCTCCTACAGGAAAGCATTCTTGACTTTCCTAACCAGGTATCCCTGCAATTATATGTTGTCTTAGCCGATTGTACTTCTCTATGACATTTTTATACTTGTGTATAATTATCTAACTACTATCTTACTCCACCATTTTGAAGGTAAGTTTCTTGAGGTCAGAAGCCACCACCTTTGCCAGTCACTTTATTTCTGGTGCTTATCACAGGGCCTGGTGTACAAGAGCCATCAATAAACATTTGTCAAATGAGTGATTCCTACCCCTTAGGTAATAACCCATAAACATTCAGATTTTTGTTTCCATTGTTCTGCTACACCTCAATTTTGACATACATTATTTATGACATATTATGACATACATTATTTGCCAGTGATTTGTGTTTTTTTTTAATATTTTTATTTATTTGAGAGAGAGTGAGAGAGATCACAGAGGGAGAGGGTGAAGCAGACATGCCACTGAGCAGGGAGGGGTTCGATCCCAGAATTCTGAGACCATGACCTGAGCTGCAGGCAGACACTCAACCAACTGAGCCACCCAGGCACCCCTGTTTGCTAGTGATTTAATATTCCCTTAAGTAAACTGTAAAACAGCTAGGAAAAATAAATAAATTTATCATCTATCTATCTATCTATCTATCTATCATCTATCTATCATCTATCTGGTTATAAATAAATATACAAAATTAAAGCTTTTCCTTATATATTAAATACATTTTTTCTCTTCCATTTTCTCTTTTTTCTATATTAATAATTTTTTATTCAACTGTTCTCAAAATATATGATTATAGATGATCAAGAGAGACTCTATTCTTTTTCCTTTCTTTATTTTTTTACATAGAACTTTTCATCATGTGAATATACCCCAGAATTCTGAATTCCCAGTGGTTAGAACAATGCTGAGCCCATATAGATATTCAATAAATATTTATTGAATCAATAAACTAGTCCTCTTTACCTTAATTTTTATAAAATTAACTTAAAAATTGTATCTTTTTACAAGGGGGATTTTTAAAAATTTTTTATTATGTGGCACATAATATATTATACATATAAAATAATATATTATGAAGTATAATGAAAGTATAATCTATAAACTCATCACCTGATTTAAGAAATTGATCACTGACATTGAAGGTCCATGTGTATTCATTCCATTCTCCTGCCTCTAGTCTTGATGTAAGTCCTCTTGAAGTGATATATTTTTTTTAATTGTTTGGATTTTCTTTATAATTTTATTCCATATATTCCTAGATGATGTATCATTTTATTCTGTGCTTTTAAATTTGTAAAGGTAGTATACTGATACTATAAATGTTCATTGACTACTTGCTTTCTAAGAGTCATTCATGTTGAAATTCTGTATCAGTCAGTATTCTGGCAGAAAACAAAATTTATTTGCTGTCTGGGCAAGGTTAAAAAGACAAAATGATTGTATTAAGGCAGCATAGCTCATTGAATAAGATCTTGTGTTCATATTCATATGTTGGTTTCATTCCTTACTAAATGATTCACACTAGGCACATCACATGTATTTTCTAGTGTCTCTATGCTCATTTGTAAAATGGAGATACAATGATATTTACATCATAGATTTTGAGAATTACACAAGCAAATCCATATAAATTACATAGACCAGGGCTAGGTATAGAACGAGCTTTATCTAAATGTTAGCTGATTCTATTGTAATCATCTTTATCTTTATTATATCATCATCACCTTTTTTTAAAAGATTTTATTTATTTATTTGACAGAGATAGAGACAGCCAGCGAGAGAGGGAACACAAGCAGGGGGAGTGGGAGAGGAAGAAGCAGGCTCCCAGCAGAGGAGCCTGATGTGGGGCTCGATCCCAGAACACTGGGATCACACCCTGCGCCAAAGGCAGACGCTTAACGACGGAGCCACCCAGGCGCCCCAATCATCATCATCTTCTTCATCTTCATCAAATAATATTATCTTAATCTTGGCTGTATGTATAATGTTTCTTATATTTCTACTTAAGTAATTCATATTTTTGGTGCTATTGAAGATGGTACTATTTTTTAAAATTATTTATATAATTGTATATTGCAAGTATATAAAAATACC